>NC_091572.1:12352650-12355150 GCF_042767895.1 Penaeus vannamei
AGGAGAAGATGGAGAGGAGGATGTTAGGAGAGAAGTTTGGGTGTATTCTGAGAGATGAGCAATGGTTAGAGGGGATGATTAACAATATATCAAATTAACAGCATGCAAATGCATATACGTTTACATTTAGACATATAGACATACATACATACATACATATGTCTATAATTCTTAAATACATAAATAAAATTTTGAAATATATTCCAGCACAAAGCACTCCTTCATTTTTTATCACAAAACTTATTTATCTATACTTTGGTCCTAAAACCTTGGAGTTGGCATAAAGTTACAGTAACGAGACAATATAGAAATACAATCTGAACTCAAAGAACATACAAGAATAAAATTTACCTTAATTATGCCGCCTGTGTATTGAGCCACTGACCGATCCACTTCAATAGCGCGAGAGCTCCCCAACGATGGCTCCATTTCCCAGATAGCCGGATGCTCTACAAAGTGTCTGTAAGAAGAGGAGAAAGTAGCACTATATCAATATATGTTAAGGAGGAGAGGGTTATGGGGAACCAAAGTTGGAGAGAGAGCAAGAAAGAAAAAAGTGAAACTGAAAGAGAAAGGGAGATGAAAACTGAGATGAAGATGGAGATGCAAAAGGATGGGGATGGATAGAAAAGGAGGGGGGGAGGAGGAGGAGGAGAAAGAAGAGGAGGAGGAGGAGGATAAAAAAAGAAAAAGAAAACAAAGAAGATGATGCAGTACAAAAGGGGGAGGGGGGGGGGGGGACAACACAGGAAATGAAGGGCAGGTGTGGTCAAGAAAATGGAAATGCAAGTAAGTCATGTCAAGTTAAAGGGTCAGCTGTTTAATGAGAGATTGTTGGCAGAAAAAAATGGCTGACATTCTCCTTGCTTCCCACATCCCCAAATATAAATATATATTTGGGTAGGCTTGCTTCCCTTAAAATTAGCTGCCTAACCCTTTGAATATACTACAAAACTTGGTTTTCAAATACATCTTGACACCTGGGAGCAACAAGTAACCTGGGGAAAAGTCCCTAGTGGTGGAGGGGGAGTTGGGGATTTTGGGTCTGAGTGGTCGAAAATGAGTTCTGGTTAGTTTCATATTCTTATGAATGTTGAATTAACCATGTGAATTTGAACTCCCGCAACGAGTAATCTAGGTAGCATGCGAGGCCAAAACCCCGAGTCAGCTGTGTCAGCGATTTTCACCCTTCTGCACTCTCACTTTACAGGAGTGAATATGATGCATTATATTATGACATTACCTATTGAACTGGATCACAGGAAGATAAAAGTCTCTTATTATAACAGTTTCTTCCCAAAGTGAAAAATTTATGATATGAAAAACAAAGAAAATAAAAAATCAATACACTATTTTTCAAACTTCTTTCCCATAAAATAAAGTACATATGATTTGATTTTGACATACTCATCATACAACTATGTTTAGGGTACAATGATAATACAAGAGCAGTTACAAGTCTGTATCTCAAAAAATAAACTTGCAATGACTAGATATTTACATGGGCTGGGCGCTTGCCCACGTCAATGGCTATCTTGGATGGAGTTCCAAGCGTTCTGATTGCAATAATCTTATGTATGTGCTTTCTTTTGAAACTGAATAATCAATTAAACATCATTATGTCATTATATATCCATATTACAAAAAAAATAAATATAAAGAAAGTATGATATAATTTATCTGTGTAAACTCCTAAGATAGGCCTTCAAATATCTGATACCTATTGTTACATCACAACATGAAGTGTCCACGATACACGGATATGAGCGATTTGTATCTAAAAATATTTTTGATATACCAACATTTTCTGAACGGTTATTTCTAACGAACAAGAAACAATTCATTGTCCCTCCATAGCAAGTACTTCACTCATGACTAAACATTTATCCCTTGTTTCAATGTGGAATCACATGGTTAGACGATGCAGAAGAAGAGTAGACTGGAATAAAAAGAAAATAAATAAATAAAATAAATCATTATCGATCTAATGGGTATATGTGCATATACCCATATACACATGCAAGAACATGTGCCTTTATAATAATCTATATGCCTATACATATGTAAATGAATGTATACACAAGAAAACATTAATAAAGAGGTATAAAACGTGAAACAACCAATTTCATATAACGGTCAAGTTGTCTTGGGTTTGTATTACCCCTTTTTCACGGGAGTCCTTTGTATGTTTGTTTCTAAAACTCGGAGACTAATTATGATATCTTTACGCAACAAAGTGCATTTGAAAGAGGAATGATAGTAGTTTCTCCGAAAATGAGATCCATAAATGAAAAAATACAAAAAATGACTTCAAACAGCCAACTTTTTGTTTGGTTCTTTTTCAATTTTTCTTTTTTCAAGCCACGGTTGGTCCCTCGTCCCAGAGTTCTTACCCGATTCAAATTTTGGATATATCTTTGGAAACCTTGTGAAAATGGATTTTGTGGGATATTCAAATATATCAAATATCCATAAATCAAGAAAAGACATAAGACCATTT
>NC_091572.1:12360150-12370150 GCF_042767895.1 Penaeus vannamei
CATTTTCTATCATAAGCCATTATGAAAACCAAGATGTACTTTTTGTATCCAATAACTGAAGGTATAAAGAAACAAACAAATAAATAGCTACAATGCAAGATACAGAATATTTTACTATGATTAAACAAAATAAAGAATATCAAATTAATAGTTTTTATGACAATAATGATTGCTGTTTTTTTATTTTGCTATAAAAAATCAAATACATAATTTTCTCAGTTAGAAATAATATTCATGGCAAAACTAAAAGTATGCAAGTTCAAATTTCAAACAACAGTAATCCTTCTCCAAGGGATTCAATTTTCACCTCCAACTGTGCAGAAGTTGCCAAACTTTGGCTCAGATGCCACACGCAGGCCATTGTCAAGAGTTGTTACTTGGGTCTGCGCTGGTGTGCTAGACACTGTCGCGTATACAGGTCGAGGCAACCATTCAACAGACTTGCTCAGAGGTACTTTAGTAATGTCAGATGCTTTGCTTGCTGTTTTCACGTCACCTGAACACCGTCGCACAATCTGAGTACCACAGCTCCTGTCAATGAAAAGGGTATCATTATATTACATCTAAATTTTAACTTCAGTAATGATATGTTTATCAAAGCTAAGATAAACATATCATATTAAGGAAATACTGATCTAGTAACGATCATCCCACGTACACCTTACTCAAGGTGAATGTTTTATGAAATTGTGATTATAAATTCATTCATAATAAAAATATGAAGATCTGAAGTGCTTTGAGGTAGGTGCAAAGTTGCCAAATTGATATACTCAGAGTACGGTAAAGACATATTAAGCATTCATCTAATTTTTCACTTCAGAACCTGATTGTGCGCTAACCCTAGTGCAAGGATTGATTTGGTAAGAAAACCCATTACCAATGGCTTATGGATTAAGAAATAGCAAAGGGAAAATTTAAAGAAATATATATACACTAAAAATGTATCAAGGCTGGTATGGCAATATTTCTCAGTAAAAGAATAAAAATAGAAAATCTCATCAAAATTTAATAATTTCTTTAAGATGCAGATTATCTATAATGCACAGTAAAGCATCTTAGGTTTTCTCTATTAGTGTATTCACTCTCAAGCCTAAATATAACTATATATGGGATAACAATAAACAGAAGCCAATGCAAAGTTGTAAATATCAACACTGAGTCCTGGAATATCATGTGGTATACAGGAAAGTCAATAACAGGTAACTCCCTACTGAATTATCATATTCATAATTCAAGTTTATCATTGTGAAAACACAAGTAAGTCTAATTCATCTGCAGCAGTGGTGAATCCATAGGGTGGAGGGGTTAGTCATTCCCCCTATGTGATAGACTGCATCCTTCAGCAGGGTATTACATTTTATAGAGAAATACATGAATAATTTAGGTAACAATTTAAATGCCTTTTTTTGGTATTGAAAATAAAATGCATACAAAATGCCTCTGGAATACTAAATATTTTCCACAGCCTCTAACCTCAGTGCTTGGTATCCTCTATGCACCCACCTCTTTGGATATCTGAAAGTGGTATTGATGGATGCCTCTCACTTTGAACAACTCATATATATATATATATACATATACATATACATATACATATACATATACATATACATATACATATACATATACATATACATATACATATACATATACATATACATATACATATACATATACATATACATATACATATACATATACATATATACATATACATATACATATATATATATATATATATATATATATATATATATATATATATATATATATATATATATATATAGAAATTATGCTGTGGCAATCCCTCCCAATGCCCACAATCTTGGACCTTTAGAAAGGGAGGCCATGAATGGTACTAGAGAAATTGTAGGGCAAAATATAATTGAGAATTAGTCAGTATATAGTGCAACCCCCTATCAGGGGCTGTTGCCTTGCCAACTCCTGTCCTAGACAACAAAGAATCCACTACACATGTACATTAGGATAGAGCATAGGGTAGACTTGGCATCGGGCACTCCTACATGTCAATAACATGTTCTATTCTGCTCTGAATGTGGAGGATTCTTTGTCTTTCAGGGTTAGGGTTAGGGGTGACAGTCCCCCAAGGATGGGTCATAGGGGTACAGCCCCCTGAATTAGTCCATATAGTAACTTATTAAATGTATACTATTGTTATATCAACATATTTCATGTACATTATTCATATTTTACCCTGCAATTTCCCTGGTACATGCTATCAAGGCCAAAAATGTGGATGTTTCGAGGGGGGGGGGGGGTCCATGGCAAATGCCCTTTATATAGCATAGTTTTAGTTTTTCACAGCTATGTAGTACAAGGTAAAATTTGCCTGTAACGGACAGAATGAATATGCACCTATGGCATTTTCTTTGCAAGTTAATAATAAAAAAGTTGCGGTATACATAAAACTTTTATATGCATTTACAGTAAAATGCAATGGCATTATAATATTCAAAGATAAAACTACACTCACTAATAGCCTATATGAAACCTTCATAAGCAAAAAAATAAGCTCTGAAATGATAAAAACAAGTCATGACAAATGCTGTGAAGAGAGTCAGGTGAAGCTCTGTGGGCAGAGCCCCTGACAAGGAAAGATAGTGATTGGGTAGGGGTTTAATCAATAGTCAGTAAAATTAAAAGCAATTTTCATGCAATATGTTGGAAAGATGTGTGCATCATATAGAGGCTGAGCTCATTGGGACATTAACTGCAAAGCTGAGACAGGCTTATCTGTCTGGAAGGTCACCAAGTAAACATTACCAATCTTTCATTCATAACATTTGTAATGGAAAATATCAACAAATTTATGCATATCATAATGTTGATAGCTGAAAGGAGGAATAATAATTACAAGATTGGATGGCAGTGTAAAGATTAAAAATTACCAAATATAAAGGCTGTAGAGAATGAGAGGAACCCATCTGTACCACTTCTGCCACTGTAGGGAAAACACGTAATGGAACTCCATTTCGCGAAATGGAATGTTGTATACGAAATGGAACATGATATTGCGTAATTTACCAAATGGTGCGCGGTACATGCTCAAATAACCTTTTTTATGTTTCAGTTGAGTTCATATGTTCAACTTAAAGTGTTACAGGTATCGATGCACGGAAACCAAATCGGGAATACACGTCAACAAGGCTCTGTGCCACCTGCTGGCCGACATAGCAGAAGTGCTGCCATCTGGTGAAAGCTCGATAGAATAAAGCTGAACAGCAACTATGTCAAACTTACGAATAATAACATAAGATATAAATAGTCTAGTCTATTTAATTAACAATAATTATTTGATTGACACGTGTATCTGACGGTTTGCACACAAAAAACAACCTCTTTTCATTCCATTTCGTATACGGCATTCCATTTCGCGAAATGAAATTACATTACGTGTTTTCCCCAAACCCACTTTCGGCATGATTGATAATGCAATGGGATTCTGAATAGTTACCTTTGTCTCAAATATGTAATGGATATGTCGATGATGAAATGCGTCACAGAATTAATGTCCAGAACTGTTTACCTTGTGGATGGCAATCAGCTTACAATATGCCTGATGGAGCTTTCTTAGTTCTTACCAAAGAGCATACAGTAGAAACTTTAGATAATGCTCGGCAGTACATCACAATGATATACCAAAACAAATGTGAGGTGATACAGTAAAGCTACTTTGCTCACCAGATAAGACCTATAATTTCTATTAAAACACTTTAGGTAGCTTCTAAACATTTTATCAAATCAAACTAAATCAGATTATTTTCTTAAAAGACATCATAATGTTCCTAGACATCCAATTGCTCCCAAAACATATAAAATTACGACTCTCCAATATGGCAAATGGAATATTTGTTGGATAATGTTTTCCGTAAATAAACTCCCGAAAAATAGAAACTCAAATTAACTCCTGTAAATATCACTTGTGCGTATAACTTTTCATCATACTACTTATAAACTGATTCTAAGACCTCAGCCATTAACCATAATCCTATCATAACCATAAATAAATCTAAGTTAACTACCTGAGAGGTATATTTTTTGCGCAGAGCCTCAACATATTCACGTTTGTGATCAACATGAAGCAGACGCTATCATAGACTCCAAAAACACATGTGATGAAAAGGATCGGGATGTCTATTAAAAAACAAAAAAGGATCGCTAGTGCTACAAATACTTTATTGTACTGAGATTGTTTTGGTTCAGATTACAAAAACATGCACACAGGAATTTAGTAGAAAGTAATATAAAATAAACCATACTAAATTATGACATTACAGTTCCAACACATTTCAAGATTCCTTGAAAGGCACACAGAAATATGAAAATGTATATTATAAAAAAGAGATATGTATACTTACCATGGGTTTATACACTTATAACCTTGAATGGGCGCTGGGTTATTATATTATATAAAAAGCAATTTTTATTTCTATTTTGTATGTATACTACATAATATAGTTATAGAAAAAACATTGATAAAAATACGCATTTACATCAGCAATTATGTAAATCACACACACACACACAAATACAGCACACACACACACACACACACACACACACACACACACACACACACACACAAGACATCAAGGCAATATTCCAAAGTACAGGTTAGCAGAATAGTTTCACAACCATATAATAAAAATTGGCAGTAACAGGGGCGGTATTTATCAAAATACTATTTTACTGAGTGCTACACTTAAATCCCACCCTATATCACTCCGCTGAGCGAAGTACTTAAGTGGTATCTATGAAAAGTCTGAGTGCTCCGCTAAACGAAGTATTTATTTCCCTCTAATGCTGAGTGTAGGTTAGACATTTTATTCAAACTACTTTCAAGCAAATTATGTTTTACCGCAAAACAAAATATCTTTCATGTCAATATACAATAATTACACATTTTTATAGCCCCATGCACATGAAAAAAATAATATATTGCGGTATATATTAACCGACTTGTTTAAAATCCGCGTCCGATTGCATACCGTCGACTCCCAAATGCTTCGTGTTCCTTTCGAAGCTGATGCCGAAAATTTCGAAATAGAGCAAATCCTAACTTTGTACCCCAAGCCCAAGAGGACTGCTAATTAGCTTAAAGATGAGGAGTTGAGCCTCTTGGAACTAATAGAGGTGAAGGAGATAATAAAGGGAAAATTTGGGCCTAACCTTACAATACAAGACAAGCGCAAGGCTTGGGAGTGGATTCACTCCCGCCACAGTGTCACTAGCACTTTCATTCCTGCAGAGATGGCTCGTGTTCGATTTTTACGGTGGCTCTGATCATGTCGGTCACATATATTAATCCTTCTCGATCTAATCTGAACCGTTTCTTCAACTCGTGATAACTATAACTGTTCAGCACATCTTTTCTTATCCGGAACTGCTTCACACTCCGTAGCTTCACTCGATGTTGTGCTGCATCTAGTGCTGGACTAAAGTGCGGCACGTGCTGAGTGTCCTCCCGTAGGACACTTAGCCGCATCGTCCAGTTGAGTGCACTTAGGGACGCTTAGTAGTTTGATGAATAAGACTTAGGTAAACTACTCAAAATCAAGACAACATCATCAGCAGAGCCAAGATCGGAAACTTTGATATTGCCCAGTCTCCATAATGACTTTGGACAATGCAAGTGTTGGTGTAAGAACACAGCCTTACCTTACTCCTGAACTAACAGGGAAGTTCGACAGGCCCTCACCAAACTTGCAATATTTTCAGTGCCAGTACACAGGCTTGCTATTAATCCAATAATCCTTGTTGGGATTCCTCTTAATCTCAGGTTCTCTTAGTTATTCCCAATGCACCATATCGAATGGCTTCTTAAAGTCTATATAAGTTGCAAGCAGCTCATACTCGAACTCACAACGGCGTTCTACAATGATTTGAAACATCTCGATAGTCTATTGGTCTTAGTAGGAGTGAATCCTGATTGCCAGGCCTCTGCTGCCTCAGCAGGTAACATCTGATACATCTCAGAAGGGTGTGGGCGAGAACCTTGCCTGGTATACTGATCAGTGTAATGCCTTGGTGATTGCTGCAATCTTATTGATCCCCTTCCCCCTTCCAAAGGGGGATTATCATACCCCTCAACAGGTTAGGGGAAATGGTACCAGATCGTCGGATGGCAGCCAGGGCAGCATGCCAACTCATGCGCCATAGATTCGCCCTCAGCTTTTAACAGTACAACTGGGATGCATCAGATGCTGCTTATTATCCCCTAACTTCAATTAGGGCGGGTGGATCCTTGCTGATGGATGAGTCCAGCAAAGGGATCTCGTCTGTTGGTGGATCAACCTGGTGCAGCTGTTCAAAATACTCAGCCTAATGCTTCCACACCCAAATAAGATCTGAGATGATCTGGCCACATGAGTGGATTGCAGCCGGTTGTGAGTAAGGCTTGGATTTCAGCTTTCTCGTGGCTTGGTAGGCAGGACGAAGGTCATTTACTAAGAAATAGCCTTAAGCCTCCTCTGCAAGACTGCTGATGAACTGTTCCTTGTCCCTTCATAGCAGTGTGATTGAGTCGTTTGCAAACAGCCCATACCCGAAATGGATCCCAAGTCAGACAAACCACACAAGTATCTATGTCTTCCAGATAATATTCTATCTTGCTCTTGGCGTTTCCCAGTTACTTCTTAAGTTGCATCAAGCATTTCAGGCTTGAAAGTGTCCCACAGAAGTATAGCATAAGTCAGGTTGCCGAGTGCTGTGGAACGACTCCACAAACCCCCGGGCACACTCCCCATTCCTCAACCTGTCCACATGAAACACCCTCAGGTGATCATTGGGCTGACAGAGTGTTTTGAAGTAGACTTGGAGGGTAACCACAACTAATTTATGATCAGTACCACAGAACTCAGCACTCTAATATTCCCTGCTGTTCTGGAGGATCATTCAGCAAGTGCCAACGAGGATGGGGTTGACCTCCTTGACACACGTTACCGACATCATTGTACCTTCTCCAACGATGCAGGTCAAAATGCTAATACCATGAGTCAGAAATTCTTAACATCTGAGACCTGGTGAAGTCCTGGAGTCATGAGGACCGACAGACATCTCTCAGCCCGATCGCAGCCAAATACTGCACTGCAATACGGATATAATGTTGAGGAAAACTGTCCATCACAGATGCGAATTTGGCATAAAATATCTCTTTCACGTCAAATTTAAAAACATCAGTAGAGTATACACATACATTACAAACATGGAAGCAAATGCACGATTCAGTCTCAATATCATTATAAGCTCATTGACTGGAGAAGCATCTAATACCAAGGGCTGAAGTCCACTAGAGATTGGTATGGCTGCTCCCTGAAGATGGTGACCATCGCTCTGGCCCAACAAGTAATAGGTGTAGCCACCCACACTGATTGTGCCACTGCTAGGTCTCCTCATTTCCGAGAAAGCAGCCACCTCATCTCTCAGCTACTTCAGTTCCAAACCAATCTTCCTGTCGCACTCATCCCAACGGCCCACTTCAGGTTAAAATTTCGACAGACACTCCAGTTGGACGCCACCTCCGCCGACGTTGCCCCATATAGTGAGTACTGGCTGGCTGCAGATCCCATAATCTATCAGGGGGGGTACCGTAGTCTTTACCCTACAAGCCTCATGCCAGGTTAGCGGCAAATGAGACGTGGATGGTATGGGTAATGCCAGCTACAGTCCGAGTCCAAGCAGTCACCAACCAAGAGAGACTCACAACCTGCTTCTCTTGCTGGGTAGGAGGGACATTTGCCCTCCCTCCAGCGCCATTATTTATACGAATTGCTGCTAGTTAGGTTTTCTTGGAGAGGCTGACTGGTAAGGCTAATCTCCCCACATCCACCCATTAACCCCAGGAAGAGGGAGACAGTAGTTAGAATAAAGCTATGATTTCTTACGTTTAGGGCCTCCTAAGGCTCCAAGAGCCAGTACCCCTGCTTTTCTTTCTACATTTACGGCATTGGGAGCATTTAGAGTTGCGACTTTTTTGTTAGGGACTGGTCTGGCAGGCCACCACATGACTGGCAATTGAGTTTACTCTGTTAACTATGATTAGTCAGGTAGGATTCCCTCCCTTCCTTATCAATGCCTTCAGCTTATTCAGTCATATTAGCATGGGCTTGCCCCATTATCCCACCCATGCCATGATTCATGGGTCGTCATTACCATTTACTGAAGTACTCGCTTCTGGTAAGGTGGCTCTTCAGGAAATTTGCCAACACAGATGTGGTATCCTCTGAAAAACCATGAGCCTCATCTCAGGCGAGCCGATCTCTGGGTGGCCCGATTTCCCTCCCGTTGAGGTGGCCTCTTCCACTTGTTGGTTTCCTGGGAAGGAAAAAATAGGTGGCAACTTCTCTCTGTTGCAGGACCTTGAGTACTTCTTACAGTTGATCAGGTCTGTGGAAGAGCCCACCTCTTTAGAAGTGGTTGTCCTAAAATATATCTATATTGAGGTGACATCCACCTTGAGCTCCCTCCCTCCACCAGGTAAGCCGGCCTTAAAGTTACCCCAACTCTCTCCCATTGAGGTGGCCTCCCTCACTGACCAGTTACCTGGGATGAGTTGAGCAAATGGTTCGTACAAATGATACCTATCCTGAAGTTGGGATTGTATCCCCTCTGGCCTCCCCTTGAGGGTTCTTTCATCTACGTTTGTCGTGCGCGGCACCCTTGTGTGCTGTGGAGATGGGACTCCTAGAGGTTGGCCCCTTATTCGTGCAAGACAGGAATCCTAGCCTCGTTAGGTCAATCAGCTGGTCTGCCATGGGAGGCTAGAACCAAGTAGTTGGCCTCACGTATGTCCCATGGGCGCCATCTAGAATAACCTGTGGCTGTGGCACTCCTGCAGCTGTTAGAGAATGTGCTCTAACACACAACTCCACCTTGCTGAACTCCATGGTGGGTGAGGGCGTGAGAGGCTGGAGGAAGTGCTATGACATATGGTAAACAAAACTAATTAATAGTAAAAAAATAAATAAATTAAAAGAGAGAAAAAAACATGATCTGACCTAAATGTTGACAAACCTTGCAATGAAAAAACAATGCAATCACTTTCAAGTATTATATGCCTCAATGCCTCCTAGTGGCATAAAAAGGAAAGAACATGCTGAATCTGTAAGAAATCATCAGCAAAACAGAAGTCTGTCTATGAAACAGATGGACTCGAGGGCCGGCCTCTCCAGGCCTGCACATAAAAGAGGGAGATCTCTGATTCCCTTCAGAGATGCAGCTGAAGTAGCCGCCCCACGACTAAAGCCCCGAACCTAAGTTGAAGGGGCAGGGGGAAACGATCAGGTAAGAGACAAACTCTAAGTGTGAGTCTAGAGCGCCTGAGCGTGTCCCATACTTCAAGGTATAAGACTTTGACAATGCCTACTAATTGGTGAGAACATTGGAGATGCAGAGGCAAATCCGGTTAACAATCCGGGTTTCTAGAGGCTAGGGCATGATCAGGGTCCAATGACCTGGCGAGCAGGACCAGAGGCCTACCCATACAGAAAGGGTCACCAGTAAGGGATGAGACAAAGTGGCTGCCAAGTGCACGAAGGCCTATGTGAGAGGATTGTGCACTCACCCCTGGTTCATTCCATCTTAGGATGAACCATATTGCTAGGTCAGTATTGTTAAGACACAGGAGTCCTGGAAGTTGAGTGATGCACTGCACGCTGCAGCTAGTAACATGGCTCTTTAGTCCCCTCTTCTGTTTAGACGGGTGGCTTGATCAAGGCCTGGTCAAGTCATTTGGGTGTCTTTAAGCCCTAGAGCAGGGGTCAGCAACCTTTTGAATATCGTGTTCCATTTTATAATTAATGCCTTCTTATTCATAACCCTGCGTGCCAGTTTTTTTTTAGCACTGTATACCCAAATGTATTTTCCTGTATATGCATAACATAAATGTAATATTTTTTGTAGCATTTAGTATTCATCGTAACAAAATATGCATATGATTTATAGTTTTAGATTTACACTCACCATATTAATAACTGGACAC
>NC_091572.1:12399123-12409123 GCF_042767895.1 Penaeus vannamei
AGCACATTCTCTAACAGCTGCAGGAGTGCCACAGCCACAGGTTATTCTAGATGGCGCCCATGGGACATACGTGAGGCCAACTACTTGGTTCTAGCCTCCCATGGCAGACCAGCTGATTGACCTGACGAGGCTAGGATTCCTGTCTTGCACGAATAAGGGGCCAACCTCTAGGAGTCCCATCTCCACAGCACACAAGGGTGCCGCGCACGACAAACGTAGATGAAAGAACCCTCAAGGGGAGGCCAGAGGGGATACAATCCCAACTTCAGGATAGGTATCATTTGTACGAACCATTTGCTCAACTCATCCCAGGTAACTGGTCAGTGAGGGAGGCCACCTCAATGGGAGAGAGTTGGGGTAACTTTAAGGCCGGCTTACCTGGTGGAGGGAGGGAGCTCAAGGTGGATGTCACCTCAATATAGATATATTTTAGGACAACCACTTCTAAAGAGGTGGGCTCTTCCACAGACCTGATCAACTGTAAGAAGTACTCAAGGTCCTGCAACTGAGAGAAGTTGCCACCTATTTTTTCCTTCCCAGGAAACCAACAAGTGGAAGAGGCCACCTCAACGGGAGGGAAATCGGGCCACCCAGAGATCGGCTCGCCTGAGATGAGGCTCATGGTTTTTCAGAGGATACCACATCTGTGTTGGCAAATTTCCTGAAGAGCCACCTTACCAGAAGCGAGTACTTCAGTAAATGGTAATGACGACCCATGAATCATGGCATGGGTGGGATAATGGGGCAAGCCCATGCTAATATGACTGAATAAGCTGAAGGCATTGATAAGGAAGGGAGGGGATCCTACCTGACTAATCATAGTTAACAGAGTAAACTCAATTGCCAGTCATGTGGTGGCCTGCCAGACCAGTCCCTAACAAAAAAGTCGCAACTCTAAATGCTCCCAATGCCGTAAATGTAGAAAGAAAAGCAGGGGTACTGGCTCTTGGAGCCTTAGGAGGCCCTAAACGTAAGAAATCATAGCTTTATTCTAACTACTGTCTCCCTCTTCCTGGGGTTAATGGGTGGATGTGGGGAGATTAGCCTTACCAGTCAGCCTCCCCAAGAAAACCTAACTAGCAGCAATTCGTATAAATAATGGCGCTGGAGGGAGGGCAAATGTCCCTCCTACCCAGCAAGAGAAGCAGGTTGTGAGTCTCTCTTGGTTGGTGACTGCTTGGACTCGGACTGTAGCTGGCATTACCCATACAATCCACGTCTCATTTGCCGCTAACCTGGCATGAGGCTTGTAGGGTAAAGACTACGGTACCCCCACTGATAGATTATGGGATCTGCAGCCAGCCAGTACTCACTATATGGGGCAACGTCGGCGGAGGTGGCGTCCAACTGGAGTGTCTGTCGAAATTTTAACCTGAAGTGGGCCGTTGGGATGAGTGCGACAGGAAGATTGGTTTGGAACTAAAGTAGCTGAGAGATGAGGTGGCTGCTTTCTCGGAAATATGGAGACCTGGCAGTGGCACAATCAGTGTGGGTGGCTACACCTATTACTTGTTGGGCCAGAGCGATGGTCACCATCTTCAGGGAGCAGCCATACCAATCTCTAGTGGACTTCAGCCCTTGGTATTAGATGCTTCTCCAGTCAATGAGCTTATAATGGTATTGAGACTGAATCGTGCATTTGCTTCCATGTTTGTAATTTATGTGTATACTCTACTGATGTTTTTAAATTTGACGTGAAAGAGATATTTTATGCCAAATTCGCATCTGTGATGGACAGTTTTCCTCAACACTATATCCGTATTGCAGTGCAGTATTTGGCTGCGATCGGGCTGAGAGATGTCTGTCGGTCCTCATGACTCCAGGACTTCACCAGGTCTCAGATGTTAAGAATTTCTGACTCATGGTATTAGCATTTTGACCTGCATCGTTGGAGAAGGTACAATGATGTCGGTAACGTGTGTCAAGGAGGTCAACCCCATCCTCGTTGGCACTTGCTGAAAGATCCTCCAGAACAGCAGGGAATATTAGAGTGCTGAGTTCTGTGGTACTGATCATAATTTAGTTGTGGTTACCCTCCAAGTCTACTTCAAAACACTCTGTCAGCCCAATAATCACCTGAGGGTGTTTCATGTGGACAGGTTGAGGAATGGGGAGTGTGCCCGGGGGTTTGTGGAGTCGTTTCACAGCACTCGGCAACCTGACTTATGCTATACTTCTGTGGGACACTTTCAAGCCTGAAATGCTTGATGCAACTTAAGAAGTAACTGGGAAACGCCAAGAGCAAGATAGAATATTATCTGGAAGACATAGATACTTGTTGTGTGGTTTGTCTGACTTGGGATCCATTTCGGGTATGGGCTGTTTGCAAACGACTCAATCACACTGCTATGAAGGGACAAGGAACAGTTCATCAGCAGTCTTGCAGAGGAGGCTTAAGGCTATTTCTTAGTAAATGACCTTCGTCCTGCCTACCAAGCCACGAGAAAGCTGAAATCCAAGCCTTACTCACAACCGGCTGCAATCCACTCATGTGGCCAGATCATCTCAGATCTTATTTGGGTGTGGAAGCATTAGGCTGAGTATTTTGAACAGCTGCACCAGGTTGATCCACCAACAGACGAGATCCCTTTGCTGGACTCATCCATCAGCAAGGATCCACCCGCCCTAATTGAAGTTAGGGGATAATAAGCAGCATCTGATGCATCCCAGTTGTACTGTTAAAAGCTGAGGGCGAATCTATGGCGCATGAGTTGGCATGCTGCCCTGGCTGCCATCCGACGATCTGGTACCATTTCCCCCAACCTGTTGAGGGGTATGATAATCCCCCTTTGGAAGGGGGAAGGGGATCAATAAGATTGCAGCAATCACCAAGGCATTACACTGATCAGTATACCAGGCAAGGTTCTCGCCCACACCCTTCTGAGATGTATCAGATGTTACCTGCTGAGGCAGCAGAGGCCTGGCAATCAGGATTCACTCCTACTAAGACCAATAGACTATCGAGGTGTTTCAAATCATTGTAGAACGCCGTTGTGAGTTCGAGTATGAGCTGGTTGCAACTTATATAGACCTTAAGAAGGCAATCGATATGGTGCATTGGAAATAACTAAGAGAACCTGAGATTAAGAGGAATCCCAACAAGGATTATTGGATTAATAGCAAGCCTGTGTACTGGCACTGAAAATACTGCAAGTTTGGTGAGGGCCTGTCGAACTTCCCTGTTAGTTCAGGAGTAAGGTAAGGCTGTGTTCTTACACCAACACTTGCATTGTCCAAAGTCATTATGGAGACTGGGCAATATCAAAGTTTCCGATCTTGGCTCTGCTGATGATGTTGTCTTGATTTTGAGTAGTTTACCTAAGTCTTATTCATCAAACTACTAAGCGTCCCTAAGTGCACTCAACTGGACGATGCGGCTAAGTGTCCTACGGGAAGCCACTCAGCACGTGCCGCACTTTAGTCCAGCACTAGATGCAGCACAACATCGAGTGAAGCTACGGAGTGTGAAGCAGTTTCGGATAAGAAAAGATGTGCTGAACAGTTATAGTTATCACGAGTTGAAGAAACGGTTCAGATTAGATCGAGAAGGATTAATATATGTGACCGACATGATCAGAGCCACCGTAAAAATCGAACACGAGCCATCTCTGCAGGAATGAAAGTGCTAGTGACACTGTGGCGGTAGTGAATCCACTCCCAAGCCTTGCGCTTGTCTTGTATTGTAAGGTTAGGCCCAAATTTTCCCTTTATTATCTCCTTCACCTCTATTAGTTCCAAGAGGCTCAACTCCTCATCTTTAAGCTAATTAGCAGTCCTCTTGGGCTTGGGGTACAAAGTTAGGATTTGCTCTATTTCGAAATTTTCGGCATCAGCTTCGAAAGGAACACGAAGCATTTGGGAGTCGACGGTATGCAATCGGACGCGGATTTTAAACAAGTCGGTTAATATATACCGCAATATATTATTTTTTTCATGTGCATGGCGCTATAAAAATGTGTAATTATTGTATATTGACATGAAAGATATTTTGTTTTGCGGTAAAACATAATTTGCTTGAAAGTAGTTTGAATAAAATGTCTAACCTACACTCAGCATTAGAGGGAAATAAATACTTCGTTTAGCGGAGCACTCAGACTTTTCATAGATACCACTTAAGTACTTCGCTTAGCGGAGTGATATAGGGTGGGATTTAAGTGTAGCACTCAGTAAAATAGTATTTTGATAAATACCGCCCCTGTTACTGCCAATTTTTATTATATGGTTGTGAAACTATTCTGCTAACCTGTACTTTGGAATATTGCCTTGATGTCTTGTGTGTGTGTGTGTGTGTGTGTGTGTGTGTGTGTGTGTGTGTGTGTGTGTGTGTGTGTGTGTGTGTGTGTGTGTGTGTGTGTGTGTGTGTGTGTGTGTGCTGTATTTGTGTGTGTGTGTGATTTACATAATTGCTGATGTAAATGCGTATTTTTATCAATGTTTTTTCTATAACTATATTATGTAGTATACATACAAAATAGAAATAAAAATTGCTTTTTATATAATATAATAACCCAGCGCCCATTCAAGGTTATAAGTGTATAAACCCATGGTAAGTATACATATCTCTTTTTTATAATATACATTTTCATATTTCTGTGTGCCTTTCAAGGAATCTTGAAATGTGTTGGAACTGTAATGTCATAATTTAGTATGGTTTACTTTATATTACTTTCTACTAAATTCCTGTGTGCATGTTTTTGTAATCTGAACCAAAACAATCTCAGTACAATAAAGTATTTGTAGCACTAGCGATCCTTTTTTGTTTTTTAATAGACATCCCGATCCTTTTCATCACATGTGTTTTTGGAGTCTATGATAGCGTCTGCTTCATGTTGATCACAAACGTGAATATGTTGAGGCTCTGCGCAAAAAATATACCTCTCAGGTAGTTAACTTAGATTTATTTATGGTTATGATAGGATTATGGTTAATGGCTGAGGTCTTAGAATCAGTTTATAAGTAGCATGATGAAAAGTTATACGCACAAGTGATATTTACAGGAGTTAATTTGAGTTTCTATTTTTCGGGAGTTTATTTACGGAAAACATTATCCAACAAATATTCCATTTGCCATATTGGAGAGTCGTAATTTTATATGTTTTGGGAGCAATTGGATGTCTAGGAACATTATGATGTCTTTTAAGAAAACAATCTGATTTAGTTTGATTTGATAAAATGTTTAGAAGCTACCTAAATTGTTTTAATAGAAATTATAGGTCTTGTCTGGTGAGTAAAATAGCTTTACTGTATCACCTCACATTTGTTTTGGTATATCATTGTGATGTACTGCCGAGCATTATCTAAAGTTTCTACTGTATGCTCTTTGGTAAGAACTAAGAAAGCTCCATCAGGCATATTGTAAGCTGATTGCCATCCACAAGGTAAACAGTTCTGGACATTAATTCTGTGACGCATTTCATCATCGACATATCCATTACATATTTGAGACAAAGGTAACTATTCAGAATCCCATTGCATTATCAATCATGCCGAAAGTGGGTTTGGGGAAAACACGTAATGTAATTTCATTTCGCGAAATGGAATGCCGTATACGAAATGGAATGAAAAGAGGTTGTTTTTTGTGTGCAAACCGTCAGATACACGTGTCAATCAAATAATTATTGTTAATTAAATAGACTAGACTATTTATATCTTATGCTATTATTCGTAAGTTTGACATAGTTGCTGTTCAGCTTTATTCTATCGACCTTTCACCAGATGGCAGCACTTCTGCTATGTCGGCCAGTAGGCGGCATGGAGCTTTGTTGATGTGTTTTCCCAATTTGGTTTCCGTGCATTGATACCTGCAACACTTTAAGTTGAACATATGAACACAACTGAGACATAAAAAAGGTCATTTGTGCATGTACCGCGCATCATTTGGTAAATTACGCAATATTATGTCCCATTTCGTATACAACATTCCATTTCGCGAAATGGAGTTCCATTACGCGTTTTCCCTACAGTGGCAGAAGTGGTATAGATGGGTTCCTCTCATTCTCTACAGCTTTTATATTTGGTAATTTTTAATCTTTACACTGCCATCCAATCTTGTAATTATTATTCCTCCTTTCAGCTATCAACATTATGATATGCATAAATTTGTTGATATTTTCCATTACAAATGTTATGAATGAAAGATTGGTAATGTTTACTTGGTGACCTTCCAGACAGATAAGCCTGTCTCAGCTTTGCAGTTAATGTCCCAATGAGCTCAGCCTCTATATGATGCACACATCTTTCCAACATATTGCATGAAAATTGCTTTTAATTTTACTGACTATTGATTAAACCCCTACCCAATCACTATCTTTCCTTGTCAGGGGCTCTGCCCACAGAGCTTCACCTGACTCTCTTCACAGCATTTGTCATGACTTGTTTTTATCATTTCAGAGCTTATTTTTTTGCTTATGAAGGTTTCATATAGGCTATTAGTGAGTGTAGTTTTATCTTTGAATATTATAATGCCATTGCATTTTACTGTAAATGCATATAAAAATTTATGTATACCACAACTTTTTTATTATTAACTTGCAAAGAAAATGCCATAGGTGCATATTCATTCTGTCCGTTACAGGCAAATTTTACCTTGTACTACATAGCTGTGAAAAACTAAAACTATGCTATATAAAGGGCATTTGCCATGGACCCCCCCCCCCCCTCGAAACATCCACATTTTTGGCCTTGATAGCATGTACCAGGGAAATTGCAGGGTAAAATATGAATAATGTACATGAAATATGTTGATATAACAATAGTATACATTTAATAAGTTACTATATGGACTAATTCAGGGGGCTGTACCCCTATGACCCATCCTTGGGGGACTGTCACCCCTAACCCTAACCCTGAAAGACAAAGAATCCTCCACATTCAGAGCAGAATAGAACATGTTATTGACATGTAGGAGTGCCCGATGCCAAGTCTACCCTATGCTCTATCCTAATGTACATGTGTAGTGGATTCTTTGTTGTCTAGGACAGGAGTTGGCAAGGCAACAGCCCCTGATAGGGGGTTGCACTATATACTGACTAATTCTCAATTATATTTTGCCCTACAATTTCTCTAGTACCATTCATGGCCTCCCTTTCTATAGGTCCAAGATTGTGGGCATTGGGAGGGATTGCCACAGCATAATTTCTATATATATATATATATATATATATATATATATATATATATATATATATATATATATATATATATATGTATATATGTATATATATATATATATATATATATATATATATATATATGTATATATGTATGTATATATGTATATATGTATGTATATATGTATATATGTATGTATATATATATATATATATATATATATATATATATATATATATATATATATATGTATGTATATATATATATATATATATATATATATATATATATATATATATATATATATATATATATATATATATATATATATATATATATGAGTTGTTCAAAGTGAGAGGCATCCATCAATACCACTTTCAGATATCCAAAGAGGTGGGTGCATAGAGGATACCAAGCACTGAGGTTAGAGGCTGTGGAAAATATTTAGTATTCCAGAGGCATTTTGTATGCATTTTATTTTCAATACCAAAAAAAGGCATTTAAATTGTTACCTAAATTATTCATGTATTTCTCTATAAAATGTAATACCCTGCTGAAGGATGCAGTCTATCACATAGGGGGAATGACTAACCCCTCCACCCTATGGATTCACCACTGCTGCAGATGAATTAGACTTACTTGTGTTTTCACAATGATAAACTTGAATTATGAATATGATAATTCAGTAGGGAGTTACCTGTTATTGACTTTCCTGTATACCACATGATATTCCAGGACTCAGTGTTGATAATTACAACTTTGCATTGGCTTCTGTTTATTGTTATCCCATATATAGTTATATTTAGGCTTGAGAGTGAATACACAAATAGAGAAAACCTAAGATGCTTTACTGTGCATTATAGATATTCTGCATCTTAAAGAAATTATTAAATTTTGATGAGATTTTCTATTTTTATTCTTTTACTGAGAAATATTGCCATACCAGCCTTGATACATTTTTAGTGTATATATATTTCTTTAAATTTTCCCTTTGCTATTTCTTAATCCATAAGCCATTGGTAATGGGTTTTCTCACCAAATCAATCCTTGCACTAGGGTTAGCACACAATCAGCTTCTGAAGTGAAAAATTAGATGAATGCTTAATATGTCTTTACCGTACTCTGAGTATATCAATTTGGCAACTTTGCACCTACCTCAAAGCACTTCAGATCTTCATATTTTTATTATGAATGAATTTATAATCACAATTTCATAAAACATTCACCTTGAGTAAGGTGTACGTGGGATGATCGTTACTAGATCAGTATTTCCTTAATATGATATGTTTATCTTAGCTTTGATAAACATATCATTACTGAAGTTAAAATTTAGATGTAATATAATGATACCCTTTTCATTGACAGGAGCTGTGGTACTCAGATTGTGCGACGGTGTTCAGGTGACGTGAAAACAGCAAGCAAAGCATCTGACATTACTAAAGTACCTCTGAGCAAGTCTGTTGAATGGTTGCCTCGACCTGTATACGCGACAGTGTCTAGCACACCAGCGCAGACCCAAGTAACAACTCTTGACAATGGCCTGCGTGTGGCATCTGAGCCAAAGTTTGGCAACTTCTGCACAGTTGGAGGTGAAAATTGAATCCCTTGGAGAAGGATTACTGTTGTTTGAAATTTGAACTTGCATACTTTTAGTTTTGCCATGAATATTATTTCTAACTGAGAAAATTATGTATTTGATTTTTTATAGCAAAATAAAAAAACAGCAATCATTATTGTCATAAAAACTATTAATTTGATATTCTTTATTTTGTTTAATCATAGTAAAATATTCTGTATCTTGCATTGTAGCTATTTATTTGTTTGTTTCTTTATACCTTCAGTTATTGGATACAAAAAGTACATCTTGGTTTTCATAATGGCTTATGATAGAAAATGATTCACAGTAATAATAGATTTTTTGTAATGTGTCCCTTGAAGTGGCTTCTTTGTTGATTTAATTCATTCTTTAATATACTTTTTTATGTTAATAATTCTAATTTTACCTGAACTATTAAAATCTTTACAGTTGTTATTGACAGTGGCAGTAGATATGAGGTGGCATATCCAAGTGGAATCTCTCACTTCCTTGAAAAACTTGCTTTTGGTGTAAGTTTTATTGAAATTTTCTTTTTAGTAAATGATTACAAAGATAAAGCTGAATGATTAAAAGAGTAATTTTAAGATTTATCTGAAAAGATGTTTCCTTATACATTCAGAGGACAGTTAACATGACCCGTGATGACATCATGGGAAAGTTTGAGAGACTTGGCGGGATTTGTGACTGCCAGTCTTCGAGGTAAGTTATTTTTCTCACTTGCTCTTGTAAAAGGAAGGACATGCACTGCAGTTTAGACTCATTATGTACATATCTCTGAAATATGTGTTAAGAAATCTTCATGGTTTGATCTAAGAGAATAGTACTCAGAAAAACAATTAGAATCTTTGTGTGAAAATACTAAAAAATAATAATAATAACTTCCTTATGCCTCATTAACTGATTTAGGTCATTTGCTCTAGTTTAGGACTTTTTGATACATGCACCACTAATGGTACGATATGGCATTATAATTTTTTTACACTTGGCGTGATGGTATCCCTGAGTTTTATTCATGTATTCTGTAAAAGTAATTATGACAGATTGGCAGATCCAGTCTGCTGAACATGTTTCATAGGCAGCATATACATTTTTACTTCCTTTTGGTAGGGTTTCTGTTTTAATTTAGCTAATTTTCAACAGAATCTGAGCCACTCACTAAAAAGTGTTATATCATTGTATGTTCATGGTACTAGTTTCTTATTATTCAACTTCATTGCTCCTGCTGATTTTATCTTCTATACAAAATTCTCAGCTATATTACCTGCCATACAGGAAAGATGGTGGCAAAGGAAA
>NC_091572.1:12411623-12416401 GCF_042767895.1 Penaeus vannamei
TATTATGATAATGATACTCATTATTATTATTATCATTATTATTGTTGTTTTTATAATTATAATCATAGTAATAATAATATTGATAATGATAATGACAATAATAGTAGTAGTGGTAATAGTATTCATATTAATGGTAATTATAATGATTATAGAAATAATGATTATGATGATAATAGTAATAATAATGATGATCAAAATGATAATGATGAGATGCAATACTAATGATAATAGTAATAATCATTGTTATTGTTAATATTATTATCTTTTTTTCTTTTCATTATTATCATCATCATCATTATTATTATTATTATTATTATTATTATTATTACTATTACTATTACTATTACTATTGTTATTATTATTATAATCATGATGATAATGATAAAGATGATGATAGTGATACTAATATGATAATGATAATGATAGTAGTATTAATAATAATTATATTTTTTTCTTTTTTATTTGTTACTTTTACTGTTATTGTGATTATGATTATGACTAATCATTGTTATTGTTGTTGTAGTTATTATTATTGTTGATGATATTATTATTGTTGTCATTTTTATTATTTTTGTCATTATCATCATTTTATTATTGTTATTGCTATTTTTGTTGTCATTATTATTGTTGTTATTATTATTGTCATTGTTGTAATAATTATTGTTATTATTACTATTGTTATCGTTATTATTACTATTATTGTTGTTGTTGTTTTGAAGATATTCCTCTCTCTTGAAAACAGGCTGGATACAGAGACAACACTCTTGGGCTTCCCAAGATTTGCCCACCAGAGAATGTGATGAAGATTGACAGGCCAACCCTTTTCACCTACCTGAAGAAACACCACACACCCTCTCGCATGGTTCTAGCAGGTGTTGGGGTCAATCATGATGCTCTCGTCGAGTGTGCACAGAAGTAGGTTCCATGGGTTGGGTGTCTGCATATGATTTATCATATTTAACTCACTTACTACAGGTGTCCCACATATGTGATACCCGAAGAAAAGTAAACATTGCCGAGGTCCCACTGGTCCAACACCAGATCGGAGGTCGCACTCTGATTTTGTCGCCTGTGGCGGGCAGCGCACGGGGAGGTTGCCAGACTTGCCTGCGCGCCAATTTTGAAGCCGCCCAGAAAATTTTATTTTTGACTTATAAATGTGTCTCGCTAGTGGGTTAACCCATTACTGCCGGTATATTTTGAAGCCGAAAATTAAAGATTCCAGGCGGCTATAAAACCGGCGCGCAAGGCTGGCCTGGACTTTACCTGCGCGCCGGCCACAGCCCGCTTCACACTGGGGGGACGACTGGCAATGTTCATTTTTTGGGGTGTCTCATATGTGGGACACCTGTCGTTACTGGGTTGGGGGGGGGAAGTCATATCGGTAAATTTTTTTTGAAAAATGGTCTTATGTCTTTTCTTGATTTATGGATATTTGATATATTTGAATATCCCACAAAATCCATTTTCACAAGGTTTCCAAAGATATATCCAAAATTTGAATCGGGTAAGAACTCTGGGACGAGGGACCAACCGTGGCTTGAAAAAAGAAAAATTGAAAAAGAACCAAACAAAAAGTTGGCTGTTTGAAGTCATTTTTTGTATTTTTTCATTTATGGATCTCATTTTCGGAGAAACTACTATCATTCCTCTTTCAAATGCACTTTGTTGCGTAAAGATATCATAATTAGTCTCCGAGTTTTAGAAACAAACATACAAAGGACTCCCGTGAAAAAGGGGTAATACAAACCCAAGACAACTTGACCGTTATATGAAATTGGTTGTTTCACGTTTTATACCTCTTTATTAATGTTTTCTTGTGTATACATTCATTTACATATGTATAGGCATATAGATTATTATAAAGGCACATGTTCTTGCATGTGTATATGGGTATATGCACATATACCCATTAGATCGATAATGATTTATTTTATTTATTTATTTTCTTTTTATTCCAGTCTACTCTTCTTCTGCATCGTCTAACCATGTGATTCCACATTGAAACAAGGGATAAATGTTTAGTCATGAGCGAAGTACTTGCTATGGAGGGACAATGAATTGTTTTTGTTCGTTAGAAATAACCGTTCAGAAAATGTTGGTATATCAAAAATATTTTTAGATACAAATCGCTCATATCCGTGTATCGTGGACACTTCATGTTGTGATGTAACAATAGGTATCAGATATTTGAAGGCCTATCTTAGGAGTTTCCACAGATAAATTATATCATACTTTCTTTATATTTATTTTTTTTGTAATATGGATATATAATGACATAATGATGTTTAATTGATTATTCAGTTTCAAAAGAAAGCACATACATAAGATAATTGCAATCAGAATAGTCTAAAGCAGTGGTGACGCTTGGAACTCCATCCAAGATAGCCATTGACGTGAGCAAGCGCCCAGCCCATGTAAATATCTAGTCATTGCAAGTTTATTTTTTGAGATACAGACTTGTAACTGCTCTTGTATTATCATTGTACCCTAAACATAGTTGTATGATGAGTATGTCAAAATCAAATCATATGTACTTTATTTTATGGGAAAGAAATTTGAAAAATAGTGTATTGATTTTTTATTTTTCTTTGTTTTTCATATCATAAATTTTTCACTTTGGGAAGAAACTGTTATAATAAGAGACTTTTATCTTCCTGTGATCCAGTTCAATAGGTAATGTCATAATATAATGCATCATATTCACTCCTGTAAAGTGAGAGTGCAGAAGGGTGAAAATCGCTGACACAGCTGACTCGGGGTTTTGGCCTCGCATGCTACCTAGATTTCTCGTTGCGGGAGTTCAAATTCACATGGTTAATTCAACATTCATAAGAATATGAAACTAACCAGAACTCATTTTCGACCACTCAGACCCAAAATCCCCGACTCCCCCTCTACCACTAGGGACTTTTCCCCAGGTTACTTGCTCCCAGGTGTCAAGATGTATTTGAAAACCAAGTTTTGTAGTATATTCAAAGGGTTAGGCAGCTAATTTTAAGGGAAGCAAGCCTACCCAAATATATATTTATATTTGGGGATGTGGGAAGCAAGGAGAATGTCAGCCATTTTTTTCTGCCAACAATCTCTCATTAAACAGCTGACCCTTTAACTTGACATGACTTACTTGCATTTCCATTTTCTTGACCACACCTGCCCTTCATTTCCTGTGTTGTCCCCCCCCCCCTTCCCCCTTTTGTACTGCATCATCTTCTTTGTTTTCTTTTTCTTTTTTTATCCTCCTCCTCCTCCTCTTCTTTCTCCTCCTCCTCCTCCCCCCCTCCTTTTCTATCCATCTCCATCCTTTTGCATCTCCATCTTCATCTCAGTTTTCATCTCCCTTTCTCTTTCAGTTTCACTTTTTTCTTTCTTGCTCTCTCTCCAACTTTGGTTCCCCATAACCCTCTCCTCCTTAACATATATTGATATAGTGCTACTTTCTCCTCCTCTTACAGACACTTTGTAGAGCATCCGGCTATCTGGGAAATGGAGCCATCGTTGGGGAGCTCTCGTGCTATTGAAGTGGATCGGTCAGTGGCTCAATACACAGGCGGCATAATTAAGGTAAATTTTATTCTTGTATGTTCTTTGAGTTCAGATTGTATTTCTATATTGTCTCGTTACTGTAACTTTATGCCAACTCCAAGGTTTTAGGACCAAAGTAAAGATAAATAAGTTTTGTGATAAAAAATGAAGGAGTGCTTTGTGCTGGAATATATTTCAAAATTTTATTTATGTATTTAAGAATTATAGACATATGTATGTATGTATGTATGTCTATATGTCTAAATGTAAACGTATATGCATTTGCCTGCTGTTAATTTGATATATTGTTAATCATCCCCTGTAACCATTGCTCATCTCTCAGAATACACCCAAACTTCTCTCCTAACATCCTCCTCTCCATCTTCTCCTGCACAGTCTTCCTCATGGTACCACAACCCTTACCCTCTTTCTCCCACTCTCTCCCAACACTTTCTATCCTTCCTTTCACCATCTATGTCTGTCCCCTTTTTTCCCCCTCCTAGATGCACATGCAACTTCTTTATGTCACAAGAGTGTCCTTCCCTGGATCCATACATTACTTTGTTTCCCTGGTTCCTTCCTCATTTCCCAGGTTCTTCTCCTACTTCAGTGACACTCATTACTGTCCTTATTACATGCTAATTATCTTAAAATGCTTCCTCCTCCAGTCCCATGCAGTCTTTTGTTATATTCCTACTTTACTGCAGCCAATAACTTTGCCTTTCCCAACTTGTCCTCTCTTCCCAGATCCTCCAACTTCTTGTCCATCCTAATGGACCTCCCTCCCTTTTCCTTTGACAATTTATTTTTCTTTTTCAGTTGCAGAGATACCCTTCATTGGATCTAGTTGCCCTTTGCCCTAAACTCCCCATCTACCTTTTACTAATCCATTTCTAAACCCATTTGTTACCCTTCTTTACTCTTTTCACTACCATACTATCCTGTTGTGCTTTACGTCCTTTGACATCTGACACTTTTTTGTTTAAATGATTAACACCTCTTTACCCTTTTTGTCACAAAGCATATCATAGCTCTATATGACCTTTGATGTCTAGCACATTTCCTTATTTTAAACATTTACCATTAGCCAACCATTAGCCAACCATTCTATGTACAAATAGTGTCATCCCTAGAAAGTTTACAAGGAAAAATAAATGAAGGTGCTAGCAGATTACCAGTGCTGAAATAAACAGCAAAAATAATAAAGAATGAATGACTGAAACAGGATATGTCAAGGCTCAGTATTCACCTAG
>NC_091572.1:12431901-12434401 GCF_042767895.1 Penaeus vannamei
CATTAATAGCGAATCATTTGTAAAGAAGCCTCATAACAATGCTATTGCATGAAAGTGAACGAAATGCAAAGGAACACTGATTCTACTTTCTTATGGAATAAGTCCCTGGAATCTTCACAGTCTCAAGAAAAGGAAAATAATAAATCTATGTATGAAAATTATTATCTATTTTCTTTTCAAAAATATATTAAAAAAAGAAACATTAAAGCGGAGGATCAGACTTTGTACCATATGCTACAGTGTAAACGTAAGCTTTTTCGTGACTATAACTAACAAACAAACAAAAGAAGGTTGCATGTGAAAGGAAGTATTATCACCAATCAAAATATTGCCAGTTGGATTAATAACATCGCTAAGATAACTCTTTTTTATTATCAGTAACATCAATACTGTCATTATAATTGTTGTTGATGTTGCTGCCATTATCATGATTGGTATTATTATTATTATTATTATTATTATTATTATTATTATTATTATTATTATTATGATAATCATAATCATTACTATTATTCTTTATTACTATCATTATCACCATTATCATTATTATTATAATTATCACCATGATTGTTATTAATGATATTATTGTTATAATAGTTGTTTTTTGTTATTGTTATTATTACTATTATTATTATAATTGTTATCATTATTATTATTGTTATTATTATTACGGTTGTTTTTATTATTATTATTATCATTATCGATATCATTATTATTATTATTATTATTATCATTATTATTATTATTATTATTATTATTATTATTATTATTATTATTATTATTATTATTATTATTATTATTATTATTATTATTATTATTACTATTATTATCATCATTATTATTATTATTATTATTATTATTATCATTACTATCATTGTTATGATAATTACTAACAATATCATGACCATGATTAAGATGATTTTCATTAATCTTACTATTATTGTTTTTATTGTTGTTATCACTATTATCATATTCAAGGTTATTGATAATATTATCGTTATTATCACGATTATTATTATTATGATGATGATGATGCTGGAATGAGAATGAGGATGATTATTGTTATTATTATCATTGTTATTATTTCTATTATTATTACTGTTATTATCATTACTGTTATCATTGTTACTATTATTATTACTATTATTATCATTATTGTTATTATTATCATTATTATCATCAACATTACTACTACTGCTGCTGCTACTCCCACAATTATTGTTGTTACTATTGTTATAGTTATTATTCGTGATATCATTATCATCATCATTATTGTTATCATTATTATTACTATCATTATCATTATTGATATTATTATCATTATTGTTAGTGATATTATTATTATTATTGTTACTACTATTACTATTATCATCCTTATTACTATTATCATTATTATTTTTGTTATAATTTCTATACCATCATCATCATTATCATTTTTTATCATTATGATAATAACAATAATGATAATGATAATTATATTAATAATTTTGATAATAATGATAATGATAATCATTATCATAATCATTTTTTAATCATCATCATTGTGATCAGTATTATTATTACTATTTATTATCATCATCATCATTATTATTAGCATTGTATTTATAATTACTATCATTATCATTATTATTATCCTTAATTCTTTTATTGTAATCATAATTAGCATCATCATTTTCATAACCATTAGTGTTACTATTATTATTATCATTATCATTATTATTATAATTATTTTCATTACTATTATCACTATCATTACTATTGTTATCATGACTTTCATTATTATTATCATTATCATTATTATTAATATTATCATTATTATTATTATTATTATTATTTAATTAGTATCATTATTATTTTTATTACCAATGTTATTGTTACTGTAATTATCATTTTTATTATCAATATTATGATCGGAATGATAATTATTGTTATTATTATTATCATCATTTTTATTATTGTTGTTATTATTATTCCTATATCATCATTAACATTATTGTTGTTATCGTATTTACTGTTCTCATTATCATTATCATTATTGATAATGATTATTGTTATCAATAATGTCAATATTGTTATTATGATTATTGTTATTAATAATATCAATATTGTTATTATTATGATTATCACGATTATCATTATTAATCGTATTATCATTATCTTCACAATTATTGTCATTATATATATTGTATGGTTATTACTATCCTTATTATCATTATCATTTTCATCATCATAATAATCCTTATTATGATTATTACTCTTGTTTTGTTATTATCGTTATTGTTATTGTTATCATTATCTTCATTATCATTATTATCAGCATTATTATTATCATCATCATTATTATGATTATTCAAGACATTACTTTCATTGATATTATTATTGTTTTCATCAATATTACCATCATCGTCATCGTTATAATTATGATTATTGTAACTGATATCATTATCATTATTAGCTTGATAATAATAATAACAATAATAATGATAATGTTAATATTTGC
>NC_091572.1:12439401-12441901 GCF_042767895.1 Penaeus vannamei
TGATTGGTTTAAATTTGGAGGAATCACTAAGTATCGTGTTTAGTTTACTAAAATAGTCATCTCTGTTTAGGATAACAACTCCACGTCCCTTATCTGGCTTTGTGATAACAATATTGTTATCATCTCTTAGAGCTATTAGGGGTGTAAGGGAGGGATATGGAGTATGAATACTCTTGGCATGACATTTGAATTTCTTGTAAGTATCGTGTGCCACAGTAGAAATGCTGTTGGTGATATGATTCCATCTATCTTTGTAAATCTCACAGTTTTTGATGGTGTGACATAGTTTTTCAAAACAAAGAAAGAACTGGTTATGGGGAATGGTACTGGGTGGTATACAATAATCGAAACCTAAAGAAAGGACTTCTTTTTGTTCATCTGATAATATCCGATCAGAAAAGTTGAAAATAACCTTATTCTTGTCCACTTTTTTGTTTAGGTCAATTCCTAGCTTAGTTAATTTCTTATTGTGTCTGAAATCAACCTTACATAATTTCTTTTCCATATTTCGTTCATTGAGGGATAATAAACATTTGGAATCGAAATAGGAAATACAGGAAGTGAGGAGAGTGGTGTCATCCTCCAGTTTCTTTTTGATGGTAGGGATCTTTTTCTTTTGTTTATCTATTTCCCAGTCCAAAAGATCGAAGCACCAAGAACGATATGTCCTGGTAGTTTGGAATGTGGGACAATACACTCTAAATTTAATAAAGTCTGGTGTGGTTCCGTAACATTTACAGATCTCTAGGAATTTTAAGTCTTTTTCTACTTTCTTGGAGCGGAAAGAATTCCTTTCAATTTTCCTGTAGAGGTCCAGAGTATTCTTGCCGTATTTCTTCAGTATATAATGGGTTATAGATGAGTCCCGTGGGAATCGAATTCTTATCAGGAAGAAGAAAACCAACACGGCTGAGAAGAACTTCATTATTGCAATTGCATACGTTTCGGAGATGCAATCTCCATCATCAGTGCTATAACAAAAAACAACAAAAATTAATTTAAAAATACAAACAAATTATAATACAAAACATACAAACAATATAATAGAAAAACAATATCAAAAGATCGTAAAAACAAGTTGGTGAGCAGTAACAGGTACTAACCAAGCTATGGGTTCTTTTGATAGTTTATATGGTAAACAGGGTGGTTGCAGTGGCAGTGTTGTTTAGATCCCACATACCTAGCCTGACAGCTAGGACAAGTAAACAAACAATGAAACCAGAGCTAAACAACACTGCCACTGCAACCACCCTGTTTACCATATAAACTATCAAAAGAACCCATAGCTTGGTTAGTACCTGTTACTGCTCACCAACTTGTTTTTACGATCTTTTGATATTGTTTTTCTATTATATTGTTTGTATGTTTTGTATTATAATTTGTTTGTATTTTTAAATTAATTTTTGTTGTTTTTTGTTATAGCACTGATGATGGAGATTGCATCTCCGAAACGTATGCAATTGCAATAATGAAGTTCTTCTCAGCCGTGTTGGTTTTCTTCCTGATAAGAATTCGATTCCCACGGGACTCATCTATAACCCATTATATACTGAAGAAATACGGCAAGAATACTCTGGACCTCTACAGGAAAATTGAAAGGAATTCTTTCCGCTCCAAGAAAGTAGAAAAAGACTTAAAATTCCTAGAGATCTGTAAATGTTACGGAACCACACCAGACTTTATTAAATTTAGAGTGTATTGTCCCACATTCCAAACTACCAGGACATATCGTTCTTGGTGCTTCGATCTTTTGGACTGGGAAATAGATAAACAAAAGAAAAAGATCCCTACCATCAAAAAGAAACTGGAGGATGACACCACTCTCCTCACTTCCTGTATTTCCTATTTCGATTCCAAATGTTTATTATCCCTCAATGAACGAAATATGGAAAAGAAATTATGTAAGGTTGATTTCAGACACAATAAGAAATTAACTAAGCTAGGAATTGACCTAAACAAAAAAGTGGACAAGAATAAGGTTATTTTCAACTTTTCTGATCGGATATTATCAGATGAACAAAAAGAAGTCCTTTCTTTAGGTTTCGAGTATTGTATACCACCCAGTACCATTCCCCATAACCAGTTCTTTCTTTGTTTTGAAAAACTATGTCACACCATCAAAAACTGTGAGATTTACAAAGATAGATGGAATCATATCACCAACAGCATTTCTACTGTGGCACACGATACTTACAAGAAATTCAAATGTCATGTCAAGAGTATTCATACTCCATATCCCTCCCTTACACCCCTAATAGCTCTAAGAGATGATAACAATATTGTTATCACAAAGCCAGATAAGGGACGTGGAGTTGTTATCCTAAACAGAGATGACTATTTTAGTAAACTAAACACGATACTTAGTGATTCCTCCAAATTTAAACCAATCATGTCTGACACTGCCACTCATCTACTGAAATTAGAAGATAAACTAAACAGACTCTTACGCTCGATAAGAACATCTATCGGAGAAATGACTTATAATCTCCTGACTATATCT
>NC_091572.1:12469401-12471901 GCF_042767895.1 Penaeus vannamei
TTACATGACATGCACGACGTGAATTTCAGCGTAAATATTCTTTCTTGCATTGGAGGAAAGAAGGATATTGGAATATTCTTACGGTCATTTCACCGCACAAAAGCTTGTCGATATGATTTTAAGAATATCTAATAAACAAATAGATTGATAGATGAATTGATAGCTAGTAAAACAACGAAATATAATGTACAACCGTACTATTGAATGAAAGATTACACATACAATTTAACAGATGAATGGTCATTTTTTATGAACTAAAATTCTTTAATCATATATGTACAATGCTCTCAAGAAGTTATAGCCCCGCTGTACTTGAAGACCTATTCTTGGAACCAAACCTGGTCTACACTTCTACGCATGAGAGCTTATGATGTTCTAGACTAAACATTAGCTAGAGAACACTTAACATATTCATTATCATCAGATAAATAGATGTTAATTCTTGTCTTTATTTTCATGATTTTCATCACTGTTCCCGAAGTGCTCCTCATTATCACTGTAATGATAATGATAATAATGATGGAATAATAGTGACAATAATTATAATGATAATAATAATGATAATAATAACATTAATGATAATAATAATAAAAAAAATCGTAATCATAAAAGAAAAAGCTGATGATGATAATCATACTAACATTAGAGAAAATAAAAATAATATGATAATTATCATACTAGTGATGAGATGGTAATACTAGTAATAGAAATAATAATAATAATTACAAGTGATAGTTAAAATACTAGTAATAATAGTACTTATAATATAGATGATAATGATATTTGTAATAATAACATTAAAATCACCTTTTTCTCAAGCTCACGGGTGACGTCCGTAAACATAACCTCCTTGGCGGAGGTAATAGAGGCAATGATAATAAGGATAGTTGCCCTTTTTACCAAGGCAATTGGGGTCCTCATGCAACCATTTTAGATTCCTGAATCCGCGTCAGGCTCCGGATCGTCACCGCAGTGGCATAAGGGCAGCTAAGTGAGGCTACGACGCACCTGTGGTAAAATAAATAAATAAATAAATGAATAAAAATCTATTCATAGTAATCCTGTTAACCAAAGGCCATACGCACACGCAAAAAAAAAAAAAGAATTACTAACGCTACCAAAAACATAACCTCCTTTGCGGAGGTAATAATAATGATTATGATAGTAATAATAATAATAATAATAAAAATAATAATAATAATAATAATAATAATAATAATAATAATTGTAAGAATGTTTATGATAATAAGGAAAATAATAATGATAACAGTGATAATAATAGTAACGATGTTAATTACAATGATAATGATAATGATGGTAATGATAGCAATAATGATGATGAAAATATTCATAATTATTATAATAACATTCATAATTATTATAATAATAGCCATTGTTAGTATAATAATAGTCATAATAATAGCAATGATAATGATAATTACATTTATAACCGAGCTGATGATAATATTAATGACAATAATGAAAATAACAATTAACAATAAAAAAGTAATAATGATATTAATCACCATAATTATTATGATAATGATGATGATGATGATGATTGATAATGATGATAAGGATAATAATGATGACGATGATTATAATGAGGATAATGATAAAGATAACAATAATCATAATACTGATAATGATAAAGATTATAATAATGATAATGGTAATAATAATCATGATAATAACAATGACAATAATATGAATAATAATAGTAATGATGAAATGATAATGATGATAGTAATGATAATAATGACAATAATACTGATCATAGCAATAATGACAATAATAATATTGATAACAATAACAATGATAATATCATTGATGAGGATAATAATAATGATCATAATAATGAGGATGGTAATTATGATATAATGACACTGATAGTAGAAATAGCAATAATGATAATGATAATAATAGTAATAATCACAATAATGATAATGATGAATAACAACAATAATAATGATAGTGATGATCATGAAAATAATAGCAATAATGATTATTTTAACATTATTAATTGATATGTATATGATAATGAAAATAGTAATGATAAAGCTAATAATGATAATGGTAACAATAACTAAATTGATAATGATAATAGTATGATATTAATAATGATAATAATCATAATGATAATAAATAAGTGATAATAATCTTATTGATCATAGAAGCGCCAGTGATAATGAATAGAAGCATTAATGAAAATAGGAATCATAAGATTAATATGATAATGATGATGATAATTATAGTGGTAGGAATGATAGGAATGATGATGAGAACAATGATCAGAACAATGGTGATAGTGATAGAAACAACAACATTATCAATGATGATTATATTTTTCACTTTATTATTATAGGATAATGATAGTAATGACAATAATAATGATAATAATAAAAAGAGAGTGATAATGATAATAATGATAATAATGATAATTATAGAAATAGAAATGATAGTAATAATGAGGTATATGATAATGATGTTAGTAATATTA
>NC_091572.1:12494401-12499401 GCF_042767895.1 Penaeus vannamei
TAAAAATGATGATGATGATAATAATGATAGTAATAATAATAACCATAATGATAATGATAATGATTATTTTCATTACTATTATTGATATTATTATTATTATCATTATTACTCTTATTGTTATTATACAAGTAATAATGATAGCAATAACAATAATGATAATAAGGATTATGATACTGAAAATGTCAGTAATGAAAAATATAAAAACAATAATAAGGATAATTGTAATGATATCTGCAAAAATAATGATAATGATAATAATCCTAATAACAGTAACAACATTACTATTGTTAATAATTATATCAACAATAGCAATGAAGATAATGATAATATTAACAGAAATAATGATAGTAAAAATTAATGATAATAATGATGATAATAGTTGTTACTATCATAACAATAACAATGATGATAATAAAGACAATATTAATAACAAAAAGAATAATAATTGTAATGATAATAGTAAATTTGATAGCAATAATAATGATGATGATAATGATGATGAAAATAATAATAAGAATGATATTAACAACAATAACAACAATTATGATAACGGTAATAATATTGGTGATGGTGGTGATGATGATGATGATGATGATGATGATAATGATAAAAATAATGACAATAATAATAATAATAATAATAATAATAATAATAATAATAATAATAATAATAATAATAATAATAATAATAATAATAATAATAATAATAATAATAAAAATAATAATAATAATGATTATTATTATTATTATTATTATTATTATTATTATTATTATTATTATTATTATCATTATTATTATTATTATTATAATAGTAATAATACTAATAATAATATTGATAATAATAATAATGATGATGATGATAGATGATAATAATAATGATAATAGCAATGATAAGGATTATGAAATTATTGATAATAATTATAAGAACGATTACAATAATGATAATAGCAAAGATAATGATAACAATGATGATATGATAATAAAAAAGTATCAAGGATATTGGTAATAATAATAATGATAATGATGATAATAATAATAATATTGATAATAATAATAATGTTAATAATAATAATAATAATCATAATGGTGATAATGATAATAAGAAAGAATATTATCCTTACTATTATCATTATTATTGTTATCATCATAATAATTATTATTATTCATAGCATTATCATTGTCATTATCATAATTATCGTAAGTACATCATCACATCATCATCATTATTATATCTTCATCATCCTAATCATCGTTATCCTCCTTCTCATCATCATCATCATCTTTATCATCATCATCATCGTCATAATCATCATTATTGTTATAATCATTATTATCATTTTTACTATTATTATTACTATCATCATTATTAATATCAATATTACTATTGTTATCATTAATGTGCGAACATTTTCATAAAACAATTAAATAATAAAAGGTTGATACATAGGCCTACCTGTGCTGCAATCTCGGTTTCGGAGCCGAATTGTGCCGCTCCTTGCTGGTGTGACCTGGTTTCGTGACGTGACCCGTCTCCCGCCTCGACCTTGCTCTCCAGCGCTCCTAGCTTTGTAGCCATGCCCTGGGGACAAGAAAAAGAAATAGCAATTATTGTTATCCATACTATGAGTAGTTTTGATAGTAGAATCACTGGTATTATCATTATCATTGGTACTACTGGTAGGACTACCATTATTATAGTCATCATTATTATTATCCTTTTTATCAGTGGTAGTAGTCGCAGTAGTAGAATCACGGTTGTTATAGTCATCATTATTTACATCACTGTTATTGTAATTGTTATCATTATCATTATTGCTATTGTTGTTATTGGTATAATCATAATCAATTTCATTACTCTTATTATTAATATTATTATTATTATCATCATCATTATTATTATTATTAGTAGTAGTACTTTTATCATCATTGTTATTGATATTGTTACCATTATTGTTATTGTTATTATTGTTACCACTAGCATTACTATTATTACAATTATTGTTATTATTATTATTATTATCATTACTATTATTATCATTGCTATTATCATAATTATCACTGCTCCTATTATTAGCAGTCGTAGTAGTAGTAGTAATTTAAATATCATCATTGTTATTATTGTTATTATCATTATCATTATCATTATTGTTTTTCATTATTATTATCACTATTACTATTATTATTATTTGCATTACTATTAACTGTATCGTCATTATTTTTAACTATTATTAATAATTTCATCATTATTATTGTTATCATTATTATCATTAGCATCATTATTAACATTGTTATTACCATTATTGTAACATACTATTATTACTATTATTTTCATATCTTAAAAATGTGTTCCCTAAAATGATGCACCTCTTTCAGGTTTGCATTCCTTAAATATTCATAGGCTCCAGTACATTAAACTCTTTAGCAATTAATGTGATCCCATTACCAATATTTCCAACCTGTAAACATTATTCATCATCATTCATGTGTATTTTATCTTTTTCTTTTTATTAGGAAGAGAAAGGAAAATATCTAAATCATACTTTGCCATACTGATAAAAAATAATGATAATAAAAGCTATAACAAAGAATCATCATCAAGGGGGCTGACGCCGCCGGGGGCGCATAGCCTCATCCACCCTTCGCTTCCACCTACGAGGATCCCTCATGGCTAGACGCCAGGCAGGGACTCGGCCCATCTCTAGTTCTTCACGGCAGGTTTGGTCGATCTGTCCAAGCCACGACTTATAGGTGGTCCCACAGGCCTCCTCCACCCAGGGTTGTCTCGAACAGAGACGACCTGATGGGCAGGATCATCCTGAGGAAAGCGAGCCAGGTGGCCGTATAGCCTGAGTTGGCGATCACGGATTGTGCAGATAACAGGTCCTGTGCCAGTCTCACGGTGCAACCGTTGGTTGGACACATGGTCCAGCCAACAGTACCCCATGATCCGGCGCAAGGACCTATTACAAAAGGCTTCAAGACGAGCCTCCAAGGCACAGGACAATGTCCAGGTTTCGCTACCGTATAGCAAAACTGGTATTATCAGGGCCTTGAAAACCCGTAGCTTGGTCCTTCTGCACAGGTACCGACATCTCCAAATACTCCTGTTGTGAGAGTTCATGACCCCTGCTGCCAGGCCAATCCGTCTGCTGACTTCATGGTCTGACAGCCCAGAGTTATGAACTACACTACCAAGGTATGTAAAGCTCTCTTTGACTTCAATGTCCTCGTCGCAAGCACGTACCGACTGAACAGGTTCTCCTAACAAGTCCCCAAATTCCTGGATCTTGGTCTTGGTCCAGGAGACCTCTAGACCCAAGGGTTTTGCTTCATTGCTAAATGCATCCAGAGCCGCCACTAGGGTTTCCAAAGACAGATAGAATGGCAACGTTATCAGCAAAGTCAAGGTCTGTAACCTTGATATTGCCTAGTGTTGCTCCACAATGAAAAGAGTTGGCGCAAGGACACAGCCTTGCCTCACTCCTGAACTAACAGGAAAGAAGCTCGACAGGCCCCCACCACACTTTACAGCACTTTCAGTACCAGTATACAGGCTTGCTATTAGTCCAATAATCCTTGTTGGAATTCCTCTCAGTCTCAGGATCTCCCAAAGTGACTCCCGATGCACCTGGTGCCTCAGTAGATGGTCTCTCATACGTCTCAGAAGGATGTGGGCGAGAACCTTGCCTGGTATACTGAGCAGTGTGATGCCTCGGTGATTGCTGCAGTCCCAACGGTCCCCCTTCCCCTTCCAGAGAGGGATGACCACACCCCTCAACAGGTCAGAAGGAACGGTACCGGACCGCCAGATGGCAGTCAGGACAGCATGTAACCCCCATGCCATAGGTTCACCACCAGCCTTTAACAGTTCAGCTGGTATGCCGCAGATACCTGCTGCTTTACCACTCTTCAGCTTGGAAATCGCCCCCCTAACTTCAGTTACCTAACTTCAGTTAGGGAGGGAGGGTCCTCACTGATGGGTGGATCCGGCAGCGGGATCTCGACACTACCCGCATCCAAGTTAACTGTTGGTGGGTCAACCTGGTACAACTGCTCAAAATACCCAGCCCAACGTTCCCGCACCGCAACTGGATCTGAAACTATCTGACCACTTACTGAGCGAATTGCTGTCACCTGTGAAGAGGGCTTGGAGTTCAGCTTTCTCAGGGTTTGGTATGCAGGACGAAAGTCATTTACTAAGAAATGGCCTTCTACCTCCTCTGCAAGACTCCTAATAAACTGTTCCTCGTCCCCTCTTAACAGGGACCGAGTTCTGCCCACCTGAGAACGGTGTAATTCCCGATTCCCTGTCAGACGAGCCGCACGATATGCATCTGTGGCTTCCAGTGTCTCCTGCGAGATGAAATTCTGTACTGCTCTCGGGCGTACACCAATCGTATCTTGAGCTGCATCAAGTGTTTCACGCTTGAAGGTATCCCACAGAAGAACAGGGTCTGTCAGACTGTCAAGCATTGCGAAACGATCAGAGATTGCCTCAGCAAACCCGTGGGCACACTCCCCCTCCCTCAGCCTGTCCAAATGAAACACCCTAGGTGATCATTTGACCGCTGGGGAGTTTTGAAGTGGACCCGGAGGGTAGCCACAACCAATCTATGGTCAGTACCACAGAACTCAGCACTCCTGTACACCCTGCAATTCTGAAGGATCCTTCAACGAGTGCTAACGAGTATGTGGTCGATCTCCTTGGCTGCATTATCCACATCACTGTACAATGTCCAGCGATGTGGGTCTGGGCGCTGGTACCAGGAGCCAGAAATCCTCAATTTCTGGGACCTAGCAAAGTCCCGGAAAAGAAGGCTATTCTCGCTACCGACATCAGCTCCTGAACTATGGGGACCGACAGACATCTCATAGCCAGCTCAATCACAGCCAGAGACCGCATTGGTCACCCAGAACAATGCGAATATCTCGCCGGGGACATCTGTCTACCACAGATGTAAGTTTGGCGTAGAACATCTCTTTCACGTCGTTTACAAACAT
>NC_091572.1:12504401-12506901 GCF_042767895.1 Penaeus vannamei
TATCATAATAATAATGACAAAAATGATAATGTAAATAATAATGATATTAATAATTCGAAGCCTATATCCGGGAAGGCAATAGGGTCACTGATGCAATGTCTCCACACTTGAAGAAACGTTAGAATCACCTCTTCCTCAAGGACAATGAGGATCATGATCCGGATCACCACCAAAATTTAATGGCATCTAAAGACTAAGAAACAATGTCTGGTAGAAATTTCAGAGAAAAAGTTTTTGTTATCCTGCTGACCCACAAACCAGCGTTACCAAAAACATAACCTCCTTGGTGGAGGTAATAAAAGTAATGATGATAATGATAGTAATAATAATGATGACATATATGTATATGCATGTGCTTTGATTTTGTGTGGGGTGGGGGTGGGTGGGGGGGTCGTAGACGATGTGACTTTGTTTGCCAGGAAACGTATCTGTGGAGGGAGATAACTGAATCAAAACAACATTTTGTTAAACCTCCAACACTAACGATACCCGACAGCGGGTTGATCGCACGCGGCCGGGTCGGCGCCAGCGGGCAGTCCCGGGAATTCCATCAAGCCAAAAGTGGTGTCGTCCCGAAGCCTGATTTCGACTCGGGGCGATCGAGTGACGCGTCGCAGATACGCGCTAACGAGAAGTGAAGGCTGGCCCGCGTCGCCCGCGCGGAGGGGAAGGGAAGGCTCTTGGAAATGACGGGGAGGTATTCCCGCTGATCTCGTGGAGGGAAGCTTTCTTCATATTATCGAGAATGTATATATACATATATATATATATATATATATATATATATATATATATATATATATATATATATATATATATATATATATATATATATATACAGAGAGAGAGAGAGAGAGAGAGAGAGAGAGAGAGAGAGAGAGAGAGAGAGAGAGAGAGAGAGAGAGAGAGAGAGAGAGAGAGAGAGAGAGAGAGAGAGAGGTGTGCGTATGTGTGTGTGTGTGTATGTGTCATATATGTATGTATATATAGATATATATGTATATATAGATATATATGCATGCATATATATATATATATATATATATATACATATGTATGTATATCTATATATGTGTATATATCTATATATATACATATATATATATATATATATATAAATATATATATATATATACATATGTATATATGTATATATATATATATGCACACACACACACACACACACACACACACACACACACACACACACACACACACACACACACACACACACATATATATATATATATATATATATATATATATATATATATATATATATATATAATCGATGATTTCCATGTGATTTTCAACAATTTCTTCAGCAATCTTGAAAAAAGTGACGTGCAATGCAATCACTCTCCCATTCCTCGATCGCTATTCCACTAGCACACAACACACAAATGTTTATGATAACAGTCAAATAAAAACGTTAATGATAATAATAACAATAATGTTAATAACAATGATTATGCTAATAATAATGATAATAAAATGCTATTGATAGTAATAATGATAACAATAACAATGACAACAATATAACGATAGTAACAAATATAATGGTCATGGTATGATAATATTGATAATAATATTAATAATAGTAATATTAATGAGAATGATAATAATGATAAAAATGATAACAACAATGATAATAACAAAAGCAGCGCCAACGACATTAATAATGATATCAATAATAATGGTAATGATAACGATAACAATAATGATAATAATGATAATGAAAACAAAACAATAACAATATTATCTTTAAATGTAATAGCACCAGTAGTAATAATGCTAATAATAATGTTAATAATAATGATAATGATAAAGATGATAATGATAATAATCATGACGTTAATGATATTAATAGTAATGATGATTATTGTTATTCTATTATCATTATCATTATCATTATTATCATCATTACATTTTAGCTTATGTTCTGGCTGTTGCAATTTCCGTCTTTACTCCTGTTAGGCGGGTCGTGACGAAGGACCAAGGACCAACAGGAAATCTCTCTTACATCTCTAGCACCTTCTTCAGGATCCTTACAGTTCCTGACAAGGCAGTCTTTAGTACAGCTCCGACATCGCCCGGTTTGTCAATTCTCCTGTCAAATTCTCTTGTCACACGCCCAAGTATTAACAATAATGATAATATTATTATCATTGTTATCATTATTATCATCAGTATGATTATCAATAACATTGTTATCTTTAATGTTTTTATCATCTTTATTATACCTATTATCAAAAAGATGGTAATAAAAATGATAACAATAATAATAATAATAATGATGATGATAATGATAATGATAACAATAATAATAATGAGGTTGAAAATAATAATAACAATTATAATAGAAAATAATAAAAGTGATAATAATAATAATGATAAAAAATATAATAAAAGAATAAAAATGATAAAAATTATGATAATAATAAAACGGATAATATTATAATAATAAAACGAACAATAATTGATAATAATTGTAATTATA
>NC_091572.1:12546901-12549401 GCF_042767895.1 Penaeus vannamei
ACGTCTTGATGCCTTTTGTAATAAGTCCCCACGCCGGAGCATGGGGTACAGTTGGCAGGACCATATGTCCAACCACCAGCTACACAATTAAACTGGCATTGGGACCTGTTACTTGCATAATCCGTGACTGCCAACCCAGGCTATATGGTCACCTAGCTAGTTTAACAGTGGATGACCCTGCCCAACAGGTTGTCTATACACAAGACAATCCTGAGTGGAGGAGGCTTGTGAGAACTGCTGTGAGGAGCTAGACATGGGCCGAGGAGAGAGATGTGCATATGTGTATATATATATATATATAAATATATATATATATATATATATATATATATATATATATATATATGTGTGTGTGTGTGTGTGTGTGTGTGTGTGTGTGTATATGTGTGTGTGTGTATATATATATATATATATATATATATATATATATATATATATATATATATATATATATATATATATATACACATATATGTGTGTATGTGGTTGCGAGTGTATGTGCGTATATATATGTATATATATATATATATATATATATATATATATATATATATATATATATATTCTATATATATATGCATATACATATATGTATGAATATATGTGTGTGTCTGTAGGCATGTCAGAAAAGTTCCAGGACTGATGTCATGGGGGAATCGTCCACTGCGAGTTCTTGCCACAGGGACAGACGATCAACAAACATATCTGCAGAGATATTGCAGCGTTTGTTTCTTTCAGTGTGTGAGAAGAGGTGAGAGTTGTGACAGGACAACTCGTGGCTGATTCACCATGACAACGCGCCTGCTCACGATGCCCTGAGTATCCGACAGTTCCTGGTGCAGCCGACCCCCGCAACCTGCAGCGCAGCATATTTCCCCCAGGTTAGGTCCACGTCCACAGCTTGTCCTCTCGCCCTCACTATCAGCAGCTTCTCGACGACGCATACCGAGACCTGATTGGACCGCAGGCTCCCCTCGTTCCCGGGTGGCTGGCACAGCTTAGACTGACTTAAGCTCCCGCACCCGGGCCGAGTTCATATGGGCATACCTGGATCTTGAGGTCCAAGGTTTTTCGTGTTTGTCATCGTGGATGATTTAAAGAGATTTGACACCCCCACGACGAACAAGACGATTGGCTCTTGGTGTAACTGCTTTGGGTGCAGTTACGCAATACCTGCTTTGGGCTAGTGCCTTTAATTACAGCCTTGATGTGCGAGTAATTAAAAGCACGACGCACAGTGGCAGCTGACGGTTTCGCTGCGAAGTGTTCGGCCGAACACATAAGGGCTCACGCCCGTTCGGCAGGGTTCCGACCCCGACCGGCCTTCCCAAATAGAGACTGTTAGCTACCCTGTGTGCTTCACCGTTTTTGATACCATTTCCGACCTTTCATCGTCCAGTTAAATTAGCTCTGCTAGCCTCCCCTCTACCCATCATCCATCACCCTCGCTATGGCGTAACCCTATGGGTCACGTTATCAAATTAGCGTATTCTGGGGAGCCTATCTCTTGCGAGGAGGCTCTCCAGAATATCTTCATTATCACTGAGGTGGCAGTCACACACCTCTTTAAGGTCCATAATGGCTTCAAAGTGACAGTTGCCAAACCTGAACACCTGACCCCATTTCTTTCGGCCGACGGCCAAAGAAAGTTAAAAGACCACGGCTTCTCACCTGTTCCCTCCCCCGAGATGAAGGCTAAATGTACGATCGTGGCCAAAAAGATCGACAAGACGATCCCCCCACGATCGTGCGAGTCCATCTGCCAGGAGGTTTCCGTCAAGAACGGTGTCACTGTTCTCGACGTCTATAAGCCACCCGAGTCGCGAATCGTCAAGATTCGCGTCTCATCCCCCGAGGAAGCCCAGAAACTTCTCTCTCGTGGACTCATGATGTTTAATACATCGGTCCCCACCTACAACCTGGAACCCGAATGCTTTATTCACATCGATCAATGCCTAAACTGCTACCGCTTCCACCACAAGAAACACCAATGTACACACCCCCAGAGATGCTCTCGGTGCGCCGGCGACGGTCATTTCTTCGCCAGGTGCACTGAAAGCATCAAATGCTGCAACTGCGAGGGATCGCATGTCGCAGTTAGTGGATCCTGCCCTAAACGGAAGGAAATACTCAAGGCAAAACGAGCTGAGCTCCGCCAAGACACAAACACTGTACCTTCCTACGCAACAACAGCTGCCACACGACCTGCTCAGACCAGTACACCCAGACGACCCACGACTTCCCCTCGGACAATTCTGCCCACACAACCCCCAACAAGCACTCTCACACCGAACACAAACCCAAAAATCCAAGCCATCTTACACGTAAGTCTCATTGCTGCCAAGTACAACGCAAAAAGATTCGCAAACATTGTCCCTATCATGCTACAGAGAAACGGCTTCCCTAGCATTATTGTCCCTGAGGAAATCTTTGAAGACGAAAACCTTTACATCCCTGAGTACACCACAACAAACACAGAAACCACAGGAAATGAGGTGAC
>NC_091572.1:12554401-12556901 GCF_042767895.1 Penaeus vannamei
ACTGCATAGCCATTTTGTCTCCTGTTTTCAGAATCGTTGATGGTCAGTGTTGTCGACTTTTATACATCATCTTCATCTAAGCTTGCAGTGTATGGTTTTGTAATATTTCTGTGTGCCTTATTTATGTCAATTGGAATATTGTCTCCTCGGTTTTTCTTCTTTCATCACAGTTTCAAACTTCCAATGCCATCCAGTTTACTTTCATTTTTCCTTTTCCTCTTCCTTCCCCTACCTCTTCTTTATCTGCTCTCTAGTCAAGTGATTCAGATCTTTTCTCCACAACGTTTCAAATGCTTTTTATTTGAGGATTAGTCTGTCATATTTTCATATAGTATTAGATATAGTTTTAGACTTACAACTTGAACTCAGCACTGACGTCACTCGCTAACCAATAGAACAAGGGGTGTGGAAAGGGGAGGGGGCTCGGGGGCTTGCAATTGTTTACGCACACACATACATTTGTGTATGTATATATATATATATATATATATATATATATATATATATATATATATATATATATATACATACATACATATATATATACATATATATATATATATATATATATATATATATATATATATATATATATATATATATATATATATATACATACATATATACATATATATACACATACATATATGAAAATGAATATATATATATATATATATATATATATATATATATATATATATATATATATATATATATATATATATATATGTATACATATACATATACATATACATTCCTATTTGTTGTTGCCTTTTCTAAACCTGTGCTGAATACATCCCAAACGATTTCCGGACTAGTTCTGTTTATCGATATCTATTTCTAGATTTTGATAAACTGTATCCATTATTTTTGCATTTCTGCGATAACCTTTCAATCGCGACCATATTATTCGATGCTCTTTGCAGGCTCTCTGAACTTATGTACGTAGTGTGTGAGCGACTACCGGTGTCCTATAGTTGGCATTTCTTCTAAGAATTTGCTTATTCCAGTCTATTGGTTTCTGCTCCACTGATGGCGTTCCATTTCTAGCTGGGTTCCCTTTAGCTTATTACGTAGTTAATTTGTTCTCGTAAAGTTTATTTTTTCTGTCTGTATCGTAGGAACAGAGATTGCATGAAAGAAGGCTCAGTGAGAGAGACTTATTTTTACTTTGATACGTTTATTGAGACAAAAATGACATCTCAAAAGGATGAGGTAACTTAATTTATCCTCACCCCTGAATGAGATAGAGAGTGAGAGAGAAAGAAAGAGAGAGAGTTTGTGTAAAAGAGAGAGGGGTGTGATTTGTGCATATGTGTGTGTGTAGGTTAGACAGAAATATATATATATATATATATATATATATATATATATATATATATATATATATATATATATATATATATATATATATATATATATATATATATATATATTGTAAAAGTAATCAATCAGAAAAAAATGACAAGTGCGACTCTTCGGCATCAATAATTGTCCCGTTAGTGAGTGCTTAACGTAGTAATGACACTTCTAACGGCAAGAGCTTCTGACATATACTCCGCCGATGACAGAGCGTATTTAGTGATAAAAACAGGAGAACCTACGCCGAGGAACAACAGTCGTCTAGAAACCTTCGCGAAGAACCTTTCGAAGTTCTCATACCGGATTTAAGAAAAAAAGGATAACAGAATTACTGTAAACCTCAAGAAATGCCGTCCTTTGTTTGTGTGATTGGAGAAATTATCTGTTCGAAGAGGCACAGATGAATATTTTGAATAAGTAAGAAGTTGTTGAAATCTGAATGGAGGTTTGACTGGGACTACGAGCATCTCTGTAATGGATGGATTAAAAGTGATTCGTGATTAATTTATAAATTCATCGCAATAGATAAATACCTTAAAATAAGTCACACGGAGGATATACATATAAGCGTCAAAATCTCGACGAATCGTTTGAAAGGATCCTGTGAATTTCACTTGAATTCACTTGAAAGGGAAAAAGTTCTTTATAAGAGATATGGTAATCCAAAATGAAACTGTTAACCATCACTTACTTATGGATATCCATACCATCCATACAGTGTATCCAAATCCCTCTCATGTATATCGACTGGCACAACACTTCATCCATAGCACCCACTGCCCTCGAGGACCGTCGCGTGAACATCGATACAACTTCTGTGGAAACATCATTAACATCCCTAGCCAATTTCCTGCAACTTGCTAGGATGCACAGGTGAGAAACTTTATAAGTATTGTGTTCATTTTAAAATCATTGCATTTTAGATACCATATGTTTATCTTTATAAATCATATATTTACCATATCTGTGATCTATATGACATGCCATTCCTGACATGAGATTTAGTATCTATTAAAAATATATCTTAGGATAATTCCTGTTTCTGATTTGATTTCTTATATTCTCCAAATGATGGCGATTTTAAAACAAATAGTAACCATTCCGATCAAAAGTAGAAATGACATTAAATGGGGCTGCA
>NC_091572.1:12564401-12574401 GCF_042767895.1 Penaeus vannamei
ACTGCGAGTACCTCATCCCACACGCCCCTCCGGCCGCGCCCGCAGCTCCTGCTTCCTCCACGCCCTTGTAGAGGGTGGCGTTCTCCTTCTTCAGCCACGACGCGGCGTTGGCGCTGAGAAGAGAAAGTTGCGTCGCTAGAATATTCGCAGGAAACTGAGCGAAGGAAGGCTTTCGCTCAAAGTGATCTTTGAATTTTGCAAAAGCTGTCACTTATTTAGACACGCCTTAATATTCTTCTAGACTATTCTGTGACTTACTACCTTGGCTGAGAAAGGAAGAATACTCAGAAATCAAGTCACTCATCACTCATGGAGTAGTTAATTTGCCATTGTGTGTGTGCGTATATATATATATATATATATATATATATATATATATATATATATATATATATATATATATATATATATATATATATATATATATATATATATATCGTAAGTATGCATAAACAAGCCAACCTCGCCACAGTCGCGATCATCTTGCCAAGGGGTCCGGACGCCGCCGCCTCCTCCGCCCCCTCGCACATGAACCTCTCGGCGCAGCCTCCGTCCCGCGTGGCCAGGGCGTTGAGGAAAGCCCTGTAGAGGCTGTAGCACGCTGCCGCGGCTCCCTGCGTCTCCGGGCCTGACTGCGAAGGGGGGGGGTGGAATTTTTTTTTCCCTCGTTAGCGGGTGTCGGTCGGGGATAAAGGCATGGTTCATGAATGATGTGACGTTATTGTTTTAATCATCATCATCATCACGGTCACTGCCATCAATACTGTTATCATCCTCATCATATTATAATTGCCGCTGAAATTTGCCTTCATTTAAAACTTCAGACTCAACATGGTACTCGCCGCCATACCTCCAACGCCAGAGTCATGAGGATGTCAGGATCCATGTTCAGGCCCTCCTGAACGGACCGCCTCCTTCGGTTCCCGTCCTGCAACTCCAAGATCAGATCCAGCAGCGCCAGCAGGAAAGCCAGGAAGCCGAATCCTGTGAAGGCGTCGTTGCAGCCCCCGGAGCCGCTGAAGAAGGGAATGATGAACCTGGAGGAGATTTTGATGGTGATTAAAGCAGAAAAATCCGTGACCTTGCATGTGACTCGTCCCTGTCTGATTTCTAGGATCATAGCAGTACATTATTTTGATAAAACTATATGTTACCTTGATATACTATTCTCATTAATGTATTCTATAATCCTATCATATTGCTGAGAAATCCGTCTTTCAAATATGTCTTATAAGACATTACCTTACCCAACATCTAGAATGAAGCAGCGGAGCTGGGCGGACACCCATACGTTTGTCTAATCACATTTGATTATCGAAAACAGTCTTTGCCTTTCCCCCACGCCTATAGTAAGGCGCTTCTCTCATACATACAACTCATGCACAAAATCTTCACTCACACTGTATACAACTGCTGCGTATTCAACCTCAAATCCATATTTCTAATCATCCTTTGCAATCAAACTCACCTCCCTGATTCTGCTGGCTGAGGGTCTTGCAAAGTGCTCTTCACCTTCTCCGCCAGAACGTGCGTCACGTCGCTGAAGGAGAACACCATGTCCTCGGGCACGTAGTTAAGGCCCTCCATATCTTTCCTCTTCTTTTTGCTCTTCTTATTTTCTTCTTCTTCTTTTTGCTTTGCTTTGGATTGGCGCAAGTAGAATCCGCGTTTCTAATTTGATAACCGCGTTTTAATTGGCTATGTTATCGTACTTCCGGTACAATTATGTACATTTTTTCTAAGCACAAGCCGCTCACAGTGGAAGAAGCCAAGGGAAACTGAAGCCGCACTATCAGGAGGCGTCTGAGACGAATGAGAACAGGGAAGACTCGCTCAGCCGAAAGTAGGCGGAGCTTTAGACTCTACCGGGGCGTGGCCGCGGAGATCAGGGGGCGGAGCAAGGAAAAGAAAAGAAGTAAAGTAGTACAGTAAAATAGTCTAAAATCCCATTTTCACTCATAAACTATATAGCAGCGAAGCAGACGCAAGACGAGAAGCTGAACATACGAACATATGAATTGTTCCGACGCGCAGCCGAAGAACGGAGCGCCGGTCAAGGGTGAATTCGTGCGCAGCCGGATAACGGGCGGAGACGCGTCCGTGCGGAGCAGTTAGCATAACGGTGGCCAATGTACTACATAAGCCTCCTGTTACCATAACACATTAGCTAGTTTATTTGTTTATGTTTTCCATTCACGTTCATAATCTTGTATTTCTTTGCTAAAGCAGGCACTGCACTTTTCGATTTTTAGTTGAATAGAAATAATCATATATATGCTGCATCTAAGAACTGTTCTTTCACATAGTTATTAGATAATATATATCTTATCATTTAGATCAGTGTTGTCCAAACTGGGGTCCGCATACGTGAACAAACAATGAACACACACAAACTGTAACATCACATGTTATTAAATCATTTTTTTATTCGTGTGCTAAATTCGAATTTACTGACCAACACTCCTGCAATGCACTCTTTTCATAATTAGTATATCATTTGCATTATCCTAAATAATATAGTTTGTTTAGACATGGTGGACGGGGGGGGGGGTATGTAACAGTAAAAGAAGGTAATAAAAGGTGCAATAGGCGAACATGTTTGTACAACACTGATTTAGATTAACGGAAAGTTATTAAATAACTTTATTCCTCAGTGAATTGGTTATAAAGTTAATTTTCAACCTTTTTGTTCCTCTTTGACCATTATTTTTCCTTATACCTTTTTCACTGTTCACCCAGGAATCCTGAAGTTGTAAAGAACAAGAAATCATAATGCTAAATGTTTATTTTCGACTTACGTAACTTAAATCCTCTTCAGATTTTTTACAAGGAATATATTTCCTCTATACTAAATCAGAATGCAAAAACTATTAACCATCAAGCATTAACTCCTTTTCTTCCCTAATGTCCTGCCATTGCCAATTAGATTGCACTAGATGTTGCAAAAGACCCTCCGAGGCGTTCCTCCACATCGGTAACGTTGCAGGATCGTTCAAGACATGTTGCAGATCGAAGTCACGAGGTTGCACGCTCGCACAGTCGGTTCTGGCGTAGCGACTGCAGTTTCGCTCGCGTCCGGCCCGGCGAGCGACTTGGCCGAAGCCGCTTCCCTGCAGACCGGGCCATCGCTCGAGCCAGTCGCTGAGGGAGGAGAAGGAACAGTAGTAAAGACGCAAAAATTCAAATTTCATCTCTCTCCCTGATTTTTTTTTTTTTTTTTTTTTTTTTTTTTTTGTCTTTTGTCTCTTTTTTTCCTCTTGCTTTTGCTCTTCCCCTTTCCGTTTCTAATTTTTTCCCGTTTTCTCTCTCTCTTTCTCTCATTAATCAATGTGACCCTTGCCTAATACATTACTTTTAAGTAACCCAAATAAGCAACAGTTAAAAAACGTACTTCCGTCCTAAACCATGTTAGGCTCTGCGGAATTAAGCAAATAAAAACTAAAATTTTCTGTTACGTTGTTAAAAGTCGTATCTTGTACATCTATCGCTGGCTCGTGGGAGAATGGACACCATTTTGTCACAGAAATTCGTTCCGCAGTGCATTGGTATGTGAACGCCACTAACCTGGCGAGGGCGGTGAAGGTGGCAGCGAGAGGACCCCGAGACGCGGCCGAGGAGGCAGCGTCACACAGGAGGGCGTGGCTACAAGAGGGCGGGCTTGCTATGGCCCTCAACACGCCCTCCGTTAACTGTGACACTGCCCACACGCCCTCAGAGAGATCAAGACTATCCTGGGTTGACATATATGCATTATTACGTTAATAACTTGCTAATTGAAATGACTATTTTTCTTTTAAATGTTATAAGTTATGATATAAGTAATCAACATTTCATTATAATTAATTGTAACAAAAAAATATAATTCTAACTTTCTTTTCCATCACTTACGACTGGTCTTGACATAATCTGAAAATAAGAAGTTCACTCCTATTCAGAGTTCCTGCGGCCCTTACCCGACACGCCTCCGCCTCCTCGAGCACCGACCTCCGCCTCCTGTTGTTGTCGTTGAGCTGGAGCACCAGGTTGAGGAGCGCGAGCAGGAAGGCCAGGAAGGCGAACACCTCGAAGCCTCCGCAGCCTCCGCCTCCGTAGCCGCTGTCACGAGGCACCCTGAGGAGGAGGAGGCAGGAGATGGGGTTCTCCTTTTCGTAATTGGTTTTTATCTGCCTCTCTCTCTTTCTCTTTTGCTGTTTCTCTGTGTCTGTCTGTCTATCCCCCCCTCCAACCCCTGCTCTCTCTTTCTCTCTTCCTCTCCGCTTTTTTTTTCTCTCTCTCTTTCTCTCTTCCTCTCAGCTTTTTTTTTTCTCTCTCTCTTTCTCTCTTCCTCTCCGCTTTTTTTTTCTCTCTCTCTTTGTCTCTGTCTCTCTGTCTCTCTCTCCTCTCTCTCTCTCTCTCTCTCTCTCCCTCTCTCTCTCTCTCTCTCTCTCTCTCTCTCTCTCTCTCTCTCTCTCTCTCTCTCTCTCTCTCTCTCTCTCTCTCTCTCTCTCTCTCTCTCTCTCTCTCTCTCTCTCATCCCCTACTGCTTAATCACATTCAACCACAGGCCATGCACTCTCTTATTGATAACTTACCTCTTATCATTCGAGACTTCTCCTTGTACGAGGTGAACGAGCTGCTTCAAGAATTCGGTCTCCATTTCAACTGCAAACCAATTCTCTTCCTTGATGACGTATATATAGTTGTAGATTTTTATCTCCTTGTAAGAATATCACAATCTTATGGCATGAATATTGGTAACGATAAAGAACGCTTTATGGCCCATCTTCTTCCATGTCAGGTTTCCACGCGTATCTGTTAGCGGCGAGGCTACTGCATGTGTGTGTGTGTTGACTCACGCCCACTCTGACACTGAGCCGACTAACGGGCCAGCGCCGCGGGACCGTGACGAGTCCTCAGTCCGCCCGCGTGATATGATCCAGTGGCTCATGAAGGAAAATGGGTCAAGTTGTACCACTATTAATATGCTTTGAAGTTTGTGCTACAGATGTCCCGTTTTCAAATGAATCTAGTATATATTCATATATTTAACTAAGTGCTGCAAGTGTAGTTACCATTATCACAGCATAAACTTATAATACAATGTCTTCACATATAACGCATACATACACACACGTGTGTGTGCATGTGTGCACGTGTGTGTAAGTGTGTGTGTTTGTATGTGTGTTTGTGTGTGTGAGTAATGATAATAAAAGCATTTCGTCGCATCAGCCATTCCGGTCTCTGACGGCTCCAAGCGGACACTGAGGCACCTGGCATTCGCTTTTCTGGAGCCAATCGACCGCCAACCCCCCGCGCTGCGCTCGGGACGCGAGGCCAGACAGCACACCAGACCCGTGCAAATCCACTGCCTCTTGCAGGTACGAGCACACCTCCAGCACCGCCTCACACGGATCGTTCTTATCCGCAACGCCACTGATATTCTGGAACATTCTAAACGAGCGTTCAATCGCGCTTCCGAAGAGACGCAGATGTCCTTGGTCCGTTTCCGAGCCGTTCCCGACGACCCCCCTCCCCCTCCTCCCTCTCTTCCTCCGGCCGATGGGCGGGACGACAATGATCACGACGGAGGACGAGTCGGAGTTGGAGTTGGCCTCGTTGTAGGTGTCCGACACGTGGTTCCCGGCGTTGATGTTGTTGTTGTTGTTGTCGTTGTTGAGGTTGTTGATGGTGTTGAGAACCCCGTTGAACGCGAGGAGAGCGAACGTCAGGAGATCGAAGGAGTTGAAGCCGAAGTTGCCCGTGTGCTGGGGGCATCCAGCGGCTTCTCTCCGACCGCGCGAGGGAGCTAAGGACGGCTCTTTGGCTTCAGGACGCAAGGCTTCTTCTTTGGGATTCCTCTTATCTTTTTGCAGAGGATTATTCTCTCGTCTCGCAATGTCTTTTGTGAAGTCTGCATCTGTCTCTAAAGATCTGAAGTGTTGCATGTCTCTTTCAGGAATTATATTTCGAGCAATAGCTTGTATTTCCCTTCTTATTTCGAGGATTGTGTCTTCAGAGAGACCACAGGTTAGCTTACTCGTTAGAATTTGTGATGTAAAAATGATAGCGTATATAGCACGGAGACCCATCTTTTGTCAGTAATATGCACAATTCGTTTATTGCGCACACAAATATAATAAAGATGAGAATATTGTGTTAATAACTGGAATTAACATTACTATTAGGCAATACTAACTCCTTTACCAGTTTGCCAAATTTCTGCCATTTATTTTGAATATATACCTATTAACTCTTCACAAATCACAGCTCACGAAACACTGGTCTCAAAATCCTCACTAGAGGAACTGAGCTGAACACAGATTCTGATGCTACAGAGACCAGTCACGGCAGAGACTACAACAGACTAATGTATTCGAGAGGAGAGGTGGCGAACGGAGCCTATAACCGTTAACTAAACAAATGAAACACCTGCTCTTCCCTCTGTCACTGGAGAATGAACTGGCGGTGTTGGCGCTGGCGTTATCGGTATAATGAAAAATATTTATGTTTATCCTTCTCTTTTATACCTCGTGCAATGGGTATGACTGGGCCGATGTTTAAAAAGAGTGAGGCCTATTAGTGGCAGAGTAACAATGTCGAATTTCTTATTCCAATTATTGTCATTGCTAGCGTAACAACGAGAATATTATTGATGGTGAAAGTATATATTTTGAAATTGATGATGATAATGATATGTATATTAGGGTAATAAGATATAATACACACAGCAATAAGAATATAGATGAGCTGAAAAATTGATTTAAATAAAGTCATGCATCAAATTTATTCTTCAGGTTTTATTGCGATTAGAGGGTATATCCGTGTCTAAGAAATGGTCCATATCACAGGGCATCGGGTTGGGTTCTTCGTGAATTGTTGTGGCGTTGCGAGCGAAAAGGACTTCTTCGGGCGAGGCACTGAAGACGCCCACCTCCTCGGGCTTGTAGTGGCTGTTGGGGAAACGCACGTGTGGCTTAGTTCGACCGTGGAACTTATATGGAAATGACGTGATATATATTTTGGTGAAAATTATCTGTTTGGAATATGAAGGTTTAAGTTATCTCTTACCAGCTTTTAGCTTGGTATGTCTATCTTTCTAAACAGCATGTAATAAGACAGCCAACCTGTAAGGCGACGCGGGGTGGGCCACAAGCAGGAAATGTGCAGGACCGTACCTCAGCCTGTACAGTCCTTGGTGACCTTCCCTGGACTCGATGCCAAAAATATTCAGGCACTGTTGAAGGCAGGAAAGAAAGAAAATGTCTTATAGCTTTATTTCAGTATGCATTAAATGATACTTCCTCTTGTTCAGCCAATATCAATCTATTTGCAGCACCATATCTTAGTCATCTTTATTCAAACGACAATAGACCTACATGAGCTAGAGTCGCCCATACATCGTTGTTTCTAAATACTTTAATATCTCCATCCAGCTGAAAGAACAGGACGAGGACATCATTCTCTCGAACACTGATTTTCCTAAAGAAATCCCGTTGGCAAGGAGTCTCCTCTGGAAGCCCCAGGAACTTTGCCCTTTCCAGCATTGAGACGAGGGTGGCTTCGTATTTATCTTGGTGCAATCTGTTATATGACAAAATTTCTATAAAATGGGTGTTTGTATAAAGGAAAGTGTGCTTGCACTATGCTTACACACCTTAATACTTGAATATAGGCTTATGGATGGATATCTACTGAATTATGTTATGACTTTTCCTACTGTCACAGTACTTTAACTATCTTCTAGGTACTTACAGGTCCACCCCTTCAACTAATGCCTCGGGGTCCTTGTTAAGGTTTTTATTTGAAAAGTACCTCCTGACGGAGAGCTGGGATATGTGCGAGCCCTCGTGAGCGAAGTGAAATGAGCGGGACACCTATAACAGCAAAAACACATTTTAATATAATTCACAGGTAAAAAGAAATGAAAAACAATTAAAACCTCCAAACAGCTGCCTTAGGGTAAGTCAAAAGTACAGTGGTGCATGTAGACGCAGAATCCATTAATAGTTGAGACATGTCCGACGGGCAAAGAGGCACAGAGTGCACTTGCAACAGTGAACCAACTGTTCTGAGACGATTCACCACATCATCAAGGAATGAAAAAATCGGGGAAAACGGTTCCTGCGTATTGCTTAAATACTGCCGCCCAAACCCTTTTATAGCCACAAAACTCCATGCCTACCTCCGGGATGATGCACTCACGCCCACGCCTCAGATAGTGGTAAGTGACCACGTCCCAGTCGTACTCCTCGTCGATGGCAGACAGAGAAGAGACCATCTCCTCCGCAAAGCTTCGTTTCACCTGCGACACGAAACTGGATTTGAACCCGGATGTTGCAGGCTATTGCTAGCATTATGATATTCTCTCTTTTATTGAGAGGAACTTATATTGATGACTATGCCCAGTTTGCAAATTACCACGCTCACCTAACAGTTAGGTTTATTACTCCAGCGTCAGCAAGGGTTAAAGATGCAAGATGTATGTAAGTACCTCATAATCACTGGTACTAGTAATCTACATTTGCAATCATGTATAGTTCTTTAATACTGAATATTGCTGATAAGATTTACATTGTAAAACGTTAAACCTGTAGGGAGTTTCAATGAGGCTATAGTTAACAGCGACATCCAGGCTCACCATCCAGCCGTAGTTCGGGTAGCTCTCTGTGCGAAGAACCGCCCGCGGGTCATACGACGTCTGTGGATACGAGAGGTCGTTGTGTGCGGACACGCAGTACAGGCTCGGATCTTCTAGCAGGAGCGGGGCTGTCTTGTTCAGGAAGCTTAAGATGAAAGACAAATTGCTCTAAAATGCAGGTAAAATACTTCTGCTAATCATGTGATATGTTAAAACATAAACTGATAAGGAATACATATGAAATCTGAAGTTGTTAGACCTACATAATCGGTTTCATCATAAAATCACATATTCTTTATGTCAAAAAATGTAATGACACGGTAATGAGTTAGACAGAGCAGGTATCCAAAGAGAAACTTTAAAAGGCATGTAATAATCCTTACTGTAAGCTTGATAAAAGCGTTCCATCAAAGGAATCCAGTTTTATCAACCCAGTAAAGAAGTAAGCACTTTTAACATACACAAAGAAATCCGGCGACACCTGGACATCTTCCTCCAAAACGATGACAAACTGCGCGTCGGGGTGCGTGTGGAGGGCGTGGGCGAGGGCGAAGATGAGGTGGCGAGCGATGGCCGTGGAGAGCATCGCGTGCGTCTGGTTGGTCGTCGTGAGAGGAAGGTCGACGAGCTCGAGGAACCTGGCCAGCTGCGGGTGTCGCGCCATCGTGTACGTCTCGATGCGCGATCGGTCGAACCCTCGGGCCCGAGTCAGGAACTGGAGGCTCCTTTTGGGTGCGAGAGATAGGATAGGTATTTAGGTGAGGGATCGGGGTCCCTAATGTTTGGTTTCGATTTTGAGGGGTTTCATGATTTTGATTTTTTAAATGTCTAGTATTTCGTTTAGGATCATTATTTTTTTCTGTGTGTCCCCTTTTACACATGTCTCTGTCTCCTTTTTATCTGCCTTTGTGCCTTTCTCTTTTGACTTCCCCATTTCCCCATGTCTGCAAACCTGTGTCAGCATTTTACCTGTGTAACGACGGCACACGATAAGCCAGCATCACAACCACGGCATTGTTTATCTGACTGTTGGCAATCTGTTTGACGGTAAATAATACTTTTTAGTAAGGATATCAAGACTATTACAGAAACAAGAAATCACAAAATATGTAAACGTTGAACACAAAAATAATATTTATTCAGTGCCACAAAACGACACGAACCAGAAAATGACTCACCAAATTCCGATCGGCCACGAAGGTCTCCGGGTTGGAACACGAGCAGAAGTCCCCAAACAATTCATAAGTATCACAATATTCTCTGCGTAAATCCCAGTGCTTCCCTTGAGGCCACTCAGCACAGTAATCTTTAAAAGAAAAACGAAAGCAATGATAAGATATAAATAAAGCTTGCAGAAATTACGATTATGAGTGTTGTCATAAT
>NC_091572.1:12589401-12591901 GCF_042767895.1 Penaeus vannamei
GTGTATTGCAATGCCAATTATATTATAAAACTGCAGTACATAGTAAAACCTGTTTGCATTAAAAAAAACAAGTAGACCAGTAATTGCTATCCAACAATTTAGTGATATTGATATTCAATTTGTCATAAATAAAACAAGCATCACTTTCAGGTCACCTTTCGACGCCTTCCACCAAAGCCGCTGGGTCTTGGTTGAAGTTCTTCGTCGAGAAGAGGACTCGAGCTGAATACTGGCTGATGTGGGACCCCGACTGGCCGAAGTGGTGGGAGCGGGACACCTGTTGGCGAAGGGGCTTGTGGATGACACTGAGATATGTTGGAACCAATGCAGACATGGAAGGAGAAGCAGAAAATGTGGCGTAGACGTGGCATAAAAGTAAAAAAGCAAGATACATTTCAAAAGTAAAAAAGGGAAAATCAAAAGCATTTTGAAAGGTAACAAAACGTAAAAATATATATATAAAAAATAATAACACACACACACACAAATGTACACGTGAAAAAAAAATCAAAAGTAAAAATAACATAAATGTCAAGAGCAACAAAATAACACGAAAAACAGACCAGACCTGCGACTCACCTCCGGTATGATGCACTCCCGGTTGCCCCGAATGTAGTAGAAGGTGTAGATGTCCCAGTCGAACTCCATCTCCATGTGCGCCATCCCCGCCGCCATCTCCGCCGCGAAGCTGCGTGTGACCTAAAAGATTTTTGTCTTTTTTGGCGATTCTCGGGACTGATACTTTATGCTGAATATTACCAGAATTCCTAAAAAAAAAATATGTACCTTTCAGTGTGCCACAAATGATTTTTGGTGTTTGGTTTTGGAAAAAGGTGTTTTGTGCGCTGCAAAATATATCTCATAGATATTGACCTACATATACATACATGTGCACACACACAAATACACACATAGATAGAGAGGTAGATATAGGCAGGTATACAGGCCTGCAGATTGACTCACCATCCAGCCGTAGTTCGTGTAGCTTTCAGCGCGCAGGACTGCCCGGGGGTCATAGGAGGTCTGTGGATAGGACAGGTCGTTGTGCGCCGAGACGCAGAACAGGCTGGGGTCGTCCTGCAAAAGCCTGGCAGTTCTGTTCAAGTATCTTGAAAAAAAATCGAATCAGTAAATATCAATACGTAAAAGAAAATATATAATATTATTACTAACTACCGTTATTATTACTGCTATTAGCGTTGTCGTTATTATTACCATTGATATCATTATCACAGAGATAATACTAACATGGAGAAGAAACGGTAGAATAGTAAAAGAAGCAAACAACAAGAAAATAAAATAGAAACAAAAAGAGAAAGACAAAGCTGAAGGAAGGAGAAAAACAGAAGACCTATCACCACTGACATGAAGAAATCCGGCGAGACGCTGACGTCCTCCTCCAGGAAGATGAGCAGATCAGCATCCTTGTACTTCCGGAGGACGAACTCGATCATGAAAACGAACTGCTTCGTGATGAGCGTCGCTACGAATTCGCTGTCCTCGTGCGTGACCGTCAGCGGAAGGCCCACGAGCCGGAGGAACTCGCTCAGCTCCGGGTGCGGCGCCGGCGTGAACACCTCGAAGCGCGACCTGTTGAAGCCCTGCGCCGCCGCCACCGTCTTCAGGCTCCTTCGGGAAAAGGGGGGGGGGGGCGTTGGGTTGACTAGTTTCAAGGAATGCGGGATTCGCCACGGGGAATTTCTGCATTGGCCGGATTCGCTAGTATGCTTTTGTTTTCATTGTTATTATTATTACTATTATCATTTCTAGTGTAACTACTACTACTACTGCACTTACTGGTATTACTATCATTAATATAATTTTCATTGCCATTGCCATTAATGCTTGTTATCACCAACGCTATAATTACCATCATTCATTATTACAATTAGTATCACATATTCTATCACACTGCCTTTATTGTCATCAAAACTTTGCCCTAAAATCTTCAAATCCTTACTTGTATAAAGATGGCACTCGATGCGCAAGGACGACGATAACTGCCTTCTCAATCTGACTGTTTTCGATCTGGAATTATAAAGCACAAAATTATGACACTAAACATAAGACGAATGAATGAATGAACGGATGAGTAAACACTTTTATACATTTCTCTACTAGAAGATAAGGAAAAAAAATACTATCTGAGGTTGACTATCCCCATCACTATCGTTCACTTTCGTCACGTTTCACAATACTAAAAGCGAAACAGTGCAAGTAGTCACCTTAGAGTCGGGAAAATCGAGGAGATTCGGGCTGGAACAAGAGCACAGATCACCATATTGCTCATACTTGGAACAGAACTTCCTCCTCCGTTGCCAGGGCTCTGAATCTGGCCACTGCGGACACCACTGGGACGCCTCGCCTGTGGGAGAAACCCGCGGCGCGTGGGTGAGGAGGGAGAAACCCGCGGGGGGTGGGTGAGGAGGGAGAAACCCGCGGCGCGTGGGTGAGGAGGGAGAAACCCGCGGGGTGGGTGAGGAGCGAAGCGAGGGCGTGG
>NC_091572.1:12642592-12647592 GCF_042767895.1 Penaeus vannamei
AGATGCAATCTTAAGTGCGCCATCATTATAAAGAACAGTCGGGGCTGGTGCGTCGGCTATTTGCTGGGTTAATGGCATGAGGTGGCACTTTAATGGTTCCAAGGCATAGTATTCAGCTCTTTGAATCATTAGTAAGCTGTGATTTGCAAAGGGGAGTGCGTGCAAGCGAAAATATTATATTTTTCTCTCCCCATGAATGTATAGCAGGAGTAACTGTAATTTTTGACCGGTGAAATTGATACGCACAGACACACGTGCGTGTGTGCGTTTTATATATTTCTCCGTAGGCTTAATACTTCCATATATTGTTTGGCTGAAGTTCATGACAGAGGCAGAAAAAAGGGGAAGGAAAGAGTAAGACAAAAAACAGTTCCGCGAGGTCACAAGGCAAGAGGAGAGTGTGAGAAGTGCGCCAAGGGGCGAGGCTGCGAGGAAGTGACCCGAGTGTCGTGGCCTGTCAGGAAGGCTCGTGACGCGATGCACTTTTTGCCGCAGCGAGAACCAGTGCGCGGCGGCGGCGGTGCGTGAGGCGCTGCAGACCTTGCTCTTGTCCCACGCCTTGCACGGCGCATGGATCTTGCAGCTCCGCTGTAATTGGATTTTTTGGCTGTTATAAATAATGGAGACTTTGGTGTAGGGTCCTGCTTTCCGCTTTCTTATTTGCGTGTAATATGAGGCTTGACCGCTACATGTTTGTTCGATACCCAAGTAAGACATACATTTTTTTTATACAGATATGCAAATACGCGCGTGTATCACCGATAGACATAATCAGATAGATAGACACATAATCACCCCGGTTATATAAATCAGATTTCTCCATTTCACGACAGGGTATCGGATGGACGTCATTTCTCCATCAAGTTTTCCGCTCGCGTGCGTCCCCCACGGTGACCCCCTCCCCCCAGCCCCTTTCGTCCCATTCCTTTAACCCCTTTCTCCCCCCCCCCCCGCCCTTTTCCCTTCTCCCAGACGGTTGATTGACACATTGGATATGGGGCGGTTATTGGATATGACAGGTTTAATTGTGCGTGGCCCAATGAAAGGTTTATCAGCAGTATTTTGACATCCGGGGAGCAGAGAGAAGGAGAAAGAGAGAGACTCGAAAACCCGTCGAGAGCGATTGTGATCTACCCTCGTGTTGGCATTGTTCTGTGAGAGCTAATGGTGTAGAGGCATTGAGACGAAGCTGACCTGCGTTCTCGAAAGGGGGTAGGAGGGAGGGAGAAGAAAGGGAAGGGGAGGCAGAGGAGGAAAGGGGGGACGGAGACACAAGGGGAGGACTTTGTGGCGAAGAAAATAATCGTGGGGTAGGAATGTGGACGCCACAGAGATGGAGGGGGCGTGGCAGGGGAGAGGGGGAGAGTCGATGGGAGAGGAGGGAGGCAGACAATTTGATCGATTGTGAAATTGAGAAGGTGAAAAAGAATTAAAAGATTTTTCTCATTCCTCGGGGGATTGATATGAATGCTTTCCCAAGACACGTTTGGCAGGACTTGTAAGGATTATTGACGTTGAGCGTGTGGAATTACTTCTGGCGGAAGATGGGAAATCGCGGTGGATATTGGTCAAATGCTGCGGGTGTCTGTGTGCGTTTGGGAACGGGTGCACGCGTGCGTATGAATGTTTTGAAGTTCGGTTTTCGCTATACTGAAAATATACCAAAATAACGAGACCACGGCCTACAAATTAAACAGCTGACCGAAGAAGAAACACAACAAAAAATCATCCGAAAAGGGAAAGCCGCAGCCCAGGCGAGAGCGCTGGCCCCGCGCAGAGCGGCGAGGGAACCGGAGTCGGGCGCGAGGGCTCGTCGCGCGGCCCTCCAATCACCGCGAGAGCATCGGCGTCGCAAACGAGCAGGACAAAAACGGCGGATCGAATGGCGTCGCGGCATTCCGGCGGTCGAAGGCGTGGCCACAACCCTACGTCGATGTCACTCGATCGCGCTATCCATCCTCCGCACACGCCCACGCGCGCCCACACAGCCCTTGTATGCACACACACACACACACACACACACACACACACACACACACACACACACACACACACACACACACACACACACACACACACACACACACACACACACACACACACACACACACACACACACACACACACACACACACACACACACACACACACACACACTCACACACACACACGCACATGTGTCAACACCAGCTTCTCTATCACGCGGCCGCCTAATATGGTAATCTTCGATCGACTGAAATTGAATATATTTCTTTTTAATACTTATGCTGAAAATCCACAACCTTCCGATGCACCGTAGAGCTTTTACTTTTGTATTACGGACCCAACACCAATAACAATGAAGTACATATTTGTTTCTCCGTGTCATGCGCTAAGCAGTAAACTCGTGTTTCTTTTGATCATTCTCTGCAGTGTATTGGAATCTCCGGTGTTACCTAACTAGATTGAAGAAATATGTGAAAAGAAAATCTAAAGGCATAAAATGCATTACATATTTTAAAGATTTCATATAAAAACATTACAAAAGCATTTTTATTTTATATATCTATTTTTTGTTCTTAAGCAACATCATTCCATCTTGAAAACACTCGATTTTTTATGCAAAACCTACGTGAGAAATTTCTATGAATTACCATATATTCTTCACGCCTCTGTTAGCACTCATTATTAAAGGACTGTGGCGTGCGTACTAAAAAGACCTATCTGTTATTCTTATTTTTAATGATATTTTCATCGTGTTCTTTATCCTTTCTGCTCACATGGATTCCCTCCTCGTGGCTCACATCCCTCAGGCATCTCTCATGTAATGCGCTCCATTATCCTGAATTGTTCTTCATATCTCCCTTCTGTTGATGCATGTCCAGTGAGGATTGTGGTATATGCGTTGCATTCATCCTCTCTCTTTCTCCCTCTTTCTTCCTTTCTTTCTTTCTTCCTTTCTTTCTTTCTTTCTTTCTTTCTTTCTTTCTTTCTTTCTTTCTTTCTTTCTTTCTTTCTCTCTCTCTCTCTCTCTCTCTCTCTCTCTCTCTCTCTCTTACTCACTCTCTCTCTCTCTCACTCACTCTCTCTCTCTCTCTCTCACTCTCTCTCTCTCTCTCTCTCTTCTCTCTCTCTCTCTCTCTCTCTCTCTCTCTCTCTCTCTCTCTCTCTCTCTCTCTCTCTCTCTCTCTCTCTCTCTCTCTCTCTCTGTCTCTGTCTCTCTCTCTCTCTCTCTTACTCGCCATCTCTCTCTCTTTCTTTCTTTTCTCTCTCCCTCCCTCCCTCATTCTCGTCAACCTCTCTTCCTCTCTCCCTCCCTCCTTTCCTCATTTTCCCCTCCCTCATTCTCTCCCCCCCCCCTCTCTCTCTCTCGTTGTCTCTCACTTTCTTTCTCTCTCCCTCCCTAAAACTTTCCCGACTCCCCCCCCGTCTCTCTCTCCCTTTTTTCTCTCTCTCACTTCCTCCCTTCCTCATTTCTCTCTCTCTCTCTCTCTCTCTCTCTCTCTCTCTCTCTCTCTCTCTCTCTCTCTCTCTCTCTCTCTCTCTCTCTCTCTCTCCCTCTCTCCTCCCTCTCTCCTCGCGCGTTACATTCTCCTCGCGCGTCGTCTCCTCCCGGGTCGCCGCCGCAGCATCCCATCTGGTGCCTCTAGATAACCTGTTTTTCCTCCCTCCGCCCCTCGCTGGTCCGTGGGTGTCGTCTGCAGTACTGTACCTCCCGGGGTCTCGTGCCTTGTCCGATTGCTTGTTTCTGGCCTCATTCTTTTGTTTCGTCGTGTTTCAGTTCGTAGGTTTGTTTCGTGCTATCGTCATAGTTCAAGTATTTTTGCCACGTCTTGTGTGTGCGTGTGTGTGTGTTTGTGTATGTGTGTTTGTAAGTGCGTGCGTGCGTGCGTGCGTTTGTTCGGTCAAAGGGATTTTTTTTCTCTTCAAAAATCTTTTATGAGTTTGTTGTATTCTCAAATGGTTGACAATCAGTTTCCATCCGCACGATTCTCGGGAAAAGCTTACCCAATTTCGCGCTCCTTTTCGCGCCCAGACCCCACGTCACCTATAGAATCCCCGCCGCCCTCCTCCCTCTCCCTTGGGGCGAGCAGCCCACGCACACCCGCCTTTCAACGCACCCTCTCGCACCCCCTTCGCTGCCCCGGCGTTGAACTTGCCAAGCGTGTGTTGGGTGTCGTCTGGCGTCTCATTTCGGGCGGGTGGCGGGTGCGAGACGGGTCGGGAAGGGGACCTGCGGGGCACGGCGGGTCAGGGTATCACCTTGGCCATCGGCGATATCGGGTGACGCATCATGATTCCTCGACCCCCCGTGCGTCACTGATACGCACGCGGCCATACGCACATGAATATACATACGCGCTGATAGCCTTGTAAAGACGACGTGGACCCTGGTCGTACGCACACACACCGGAAGACATACGCACAAGCGAAAAGGGAGGGAGGGAAGGAGGGAGAATAAGAGAAAGGAAGAAAAGCGAGAGTGAAAGAAAGAGAGAAAGACAGAAACAGAGAGAGAAAAAAGAACGAGAAAGAGAGAAACACACACACACACACATACACACACACACACACACACACACACAGAGAGAGAGAGGATAGGGGGAGGGAGGGGCAGGCCCGCAGACGACCTCGCAGCCGTCCTTACGACAGAATGCAGACCCCGCTCGAAGGGATCTATCCTTATGTGAAATATCCCGCAGCAATAATAGCGCAGACCTCGTTATACTCGCCTCCATCGCGCACTTTTTCTGAGCATAATCGAGCATATAATTCGTAATAATTAGCTGAGCGTTTGCAAGGCCTTCCAGCCATGCAGAAAATCGCAGCGCCTTTAAAAAAGCCAACTGAAATGCGGCTGCCTTGAGCCGGGGCCGCGCCGCCGAGCAGCCGGACCCAAACAATCCGTGTTAGCATTCGTGTAATCCCGAGGCACAATTAACGAGAAACTGGTTTTCTGGAGTTCAAGATTTCTTCGTGTATTTATATGTTTTTGTCTGCCTCGTGGTCTTACACCGACA
>NC_091572.1:12675092-12685092 GCF_042767895.1 Penaeus vannamei
GTGTGTGTGTGTGTGTGTGTGTGTGTGTGTGTTGTTTATTTGTGTGGATGGGTGTGGTTAGGTGTTTGCTTGTCAAAACCATATTATCTTTGGCATAGAATTGAATCATATCAGTATTTACAGTTCCAGTTTGTGGGCGGACAGTTTCTTGTATTAAATATCTCAATCAAAAACAATTCTTTAAACTTTTACAACGACAGTTAGCTAAATGATTATCATTTACTCGCCGAATCTTTTATATCAGAAGAAATTGAATGGCGTTGCCCGCCGGAGCGAGATCGTCGGCGAAGCAGCAATAATTAGCCGGACACGGCGGGTCTTGAGGGAGGTGAGGGAGGGCGCGGTCGCTCGCCGGGCCGGACGGACCTCAGATTAATGTGATCGGCGAAGGAGGAGGCCCTGGCCGTCGGGCACGGGCGCTGGCCTTCCCATCCACGGCCGACGGAGAGTCAACGAGTAAATAGAGTTAGAAATGTTTTCAGTAAATGTAAGAACGACTTGGATAAATGGAAGACGGAGATTTCGGGATCATTTCAGAAATGGTAAATCGGGATATTAACAAAGATATGGAATTATATATTAGTCTTGTAGGGAAATATGACGCGCTGAAGACGTCATGCTTGAGCCAGGCAGATGAGGCGTCGCGGACGTCACTCCCCGAGATGGATAGCGTCATTTCCTCATTTATCCATATAATCTGACGCCATAGGAGGGAAGAGGAGGAGGGGAGGGGGAGGGGAAAGAGGGTAGGGGAGGAGTAGGGGAAAGAGGCGGGAAGAGAGTGGGGGAGAGGGTGGGGGGCAGGTGAGAGGGGAAGAGGGTTAGGGGGAGGCTAGAACGAACGAGGGGAAACGATATGAAAAGAGGGTAAGGGAGAGGTCAAAGGGTGAGGGAAAGGGGTGGATACAGATAGGATGATGCAAGCGGGGGGTGTGGAGGGAAGGAGCAGCCGAGGGTGAGTTGGCGACGGAAAGGATATGCAGAATAAATAGAAGGAAGAAGGGAGATGAACAGGATTCGAGAAATAGATGTAGGCGCTTATGCAACGAAAGAAGACAGTGTTCAGAAAGAAATGCATATTTTCAAAACGGATGCCTCTTTGTAAACATGACAGGGAGAAGCTTGAGGACAATGGAGATCGACAAGGATACGAGAAGACGTCAAGGAAGAAGGAGCGCTGAGGAAGCCAAGGGCGCGCGCGTGGGTGGTTTGTAGGGCCGAGGGAGGTGGTGTCGCCCGCCAGTGCATACATCACCAGACGTCAAAATCCAGCTCTTTCCATCATCGCCGCAGCACCTGGGCGGAGCTTGTCCCCAGGAGGCGAGCTCGAGACCCCTGTGGAATCGGACTGCTGGAGGACAGCGGGAGGGAGAGAGAGTGAGAGGGAGGGGGAGGGGAGGGGGAGACGGAAGGGGAGAGGGAGGGGGAGAGAGACGAAGAGGGAGAGGGATAGGAATAAGAAGATGGAGAGGTAGAGGGAGAGGGATAGGAAGATGGAAGAGGAAGAGGGAGATGGAGATGGAGGTGGATACGGATACAGATATGGAGATGGAAAGAGAGAGAGAGAGATAGAAAGAGATAGAGATAGAGATAGAGAGAGAAAGAAAGAGAAAGAGATGGAGAGAAAAAGTGAGAATGATCACACAACTCGGCTGCCCTGATATCAAACCAACGGGAAAAGAGAGAGAAAGAGAATTAATAAAATATATAAGTCACTGCCATTAATCTAAAAGAGAGTAAGAAGGAAAAAAACCCGGACAGCGCAACGTCGACCGATAACAATTAGCTAATCAATCTGGCCTCATGTAATTGATATCAGAAGACTACTTTCCGACTGCCCCTTAAATAATTTTCTCATTTGATAGGATCGTATTGACTGACGAATGGGAGGCTCGGGGCCATAATCCTTTCGCTAGCAGGTCCTCCAGAGGCCGTTTATCTCCATCAAGGCCTCTTTGAAGGCGATAAAGAAATAGATAGGCAGTTCATGACTCCTTTCATGCAATAACTCATGGACGGCAGTCATTTGCGCTAATGGTCGCCAAGAAAAGCTTTTCAGGATGACTTGGCACTTTACGCTGCTGTGCAAAGGATTAGTATTTTGTCGAGAAACATTTAAAAAAAAGTTTACTCCCAGAATTTTATCTTTTTATTTTCATGGTAAGTCGAGGAGAGATACGTTAGGAAATTATGTAAATGGCTCATCACTATACAGTATGCATGCATGATCAAACGTTTTCGCCTTATTAAGCAAGGGAATGATTGCATTTCTCATTAATCAGCCGTCATGGCACAAGATCGTTCACCCGCGGGGAAATAAGCGGGTCAGAATGAAGTAGAATAGATAAAAAGAATAATGAAAAAGAAATTAGCAGCGCCGTTGGAACACAGGAGAGTGACGGCCAAAGAACGGCCGAGAAAGGTAAAAGACAGGCAAATTCAGTAAGATTTAGTAGTTAAACAAAGATGATAGGGCGATTAAGGGTCTTGGTTTCTTAAGGGAAATAAGAAATTTAAATTAATCCACAGTTTAAGGTGAATGGGTAATAATGACGGTAATCATGATATCATTAAGCAGTTATTCATTATTATTCATACCTTATTATCTACCTATGTCACAATGAACGGTATTTTTTCATTTACACAGTCAAATTGTTGATTTCGGTAAAAATAACTATGGTTGTTAACATGATAAAGTGAAAATGATATTGGGTGTGATAACATAATCAAAGAATAATAATTACACCAGGGATAATCATAAAACCAAGAAAAATTAAAATCGTAATAACGCAAAAAAAAATTGTTTACACAGTGTTCGACGCAGGAGGCCACGGGAGATCCATTAGCCTTGGGGCGAGGATGCTCCCTCTCGCCCGCGGCTGTTGTCTCTCCGCTGGCTCCGTCCCGCCCGCCTCGTCGACCAACTACTGTTTTCACGTGTAATTTCGCGCCGGCTCTTTAATTGCGCTTCCAGAAGGTTCGGCCATTTGGGAAGCTCACCGCAGAAAATGACTCCATGAGGGATTTTCTTTATTGTCAACGGCTGATAATGGCCATCGTGTGTGCGCCGTAATTACCGGTTGTTTGTTTAGCGCGGTCGTTAGGCTGTGCGGGGGCTCATTATCCCGGTCTTGATACTTTTCATAATCAGGAGCTAATGTTTACGTAATTGTTAAAGCTCGTCTTTGATATTTCATTTTGTGTAATGGAGGTTGTTAAGAATGGGAATGAATGGGATTTTTTCTTTTTTTTTTTTTTTTTACAGTGGAATTGATTTTATCTAGAGAGAGAGAGAGAGAGAGAGAGAGAGAGAGAGAGAGAGAGAGAGAGAGAGAGAGAGAGAGAGAGAGACGAGAGAGAGAGACAGACAGACAGACAGACAGACAGACAGACAGACACACGAGAGAGAGAGAGAGAGAGAGAGACACACGAGAGAGAGAGAGAGAGAGAGAGAGAGAGAGAGAGACAGACACACGAGAGAGAGAGAGACGGATATAGAGAGAAAGAGAGAGAGAGCCACACACGCACACGAGAGAGAGAGAGAGAGAGAGAGAGAGAGAGAGAGAGAGAGAGAGAGAGAGTGGGAAGAAAGAGGAAAGAAAATGGAAGCTGGAGGTAGGAAGACATAAATCCAAAAGAAGAAGAACTCATGATAATTCCATCACATTCCCCCTTCGCACAACCCGCAGCAAACCAAATCCTTCACAACCTATAATCTTATAAGCTATGCAGTTGAAACACGCCATTCCACATCCGAGAAAAGGAGCGATGGCTACGAGTACATCACAATATGTTAACACGCCCATTGATAAAAGAATCAACCCAATACAGCGGCCGCCCACACCCGCCCGCTGCCACTTCGCCAACAACATTCCTGCGACCCACATCATAACTCCATCCCGGGTTGTCATAGATGCTCTTCGCCGCCGCAGACTCGCTCTGTTCCCGCAGTGTTGAAACTATCAATTAGAGTTTTTTCCAGGCCGTTGTTAATTACAAGGCTTCGTGGCCGTTTTTTGTACGAGTTTTCTACCATAAAGGGATACAATTCTCGTTAACCGCCCCTCAAGCGATTCGACATCCGGAGGAGAGCGTTGGTATAGGCACGTGTTCGAGCTTAAAACTCTCGGTTTCTAAGTCTCGGTATGGGTTGGTAAGCCGTGGTTGGCGCGAGGCAAGGCTCGGCGCATACAGGTGCGTGTCGTTCTCTGTAGTTTCAGCTGACTGGCTCATTCTTTAATGGGTTTCTGGGACTGTGAGACATTGTGTATTGGGTAAAAGAACTTTAAAAACATTGATGTTTCAGTTTATTGCCGACGCGGAAACCTGGTAACCTCGAAATGAAGGCTATTTGCATGTGCATTACTCAGCTCTGATTGTGTGTGTGTTTGTGTGTGTGTGCGAGTGTGTGTGTGTGTGTGTGTGTGTGTGTATGTGTGTGTGTGTGTGTGTGTGTGTGTGTGTGAGAGAAAGAGAGAGAGAGAGAGAGAGAGAGAGAGAGAGAGAGAGAGAGAGAGAGAGAGAGAGAGATGAGAACGAAGGGGACTGCTGCGCCAGAATGAGTTCCGCAAGAGTGAACGAGCTCAAGCAGACAGCATTCTGTCCGAGATGGCATGTTCCTGATGGAGAGTTATGTGTAGGTGCAGAGTGCGGCACAGGTGGCCGCGGTCCTCAACCAAGATAAATAGACGTTGATGTAGATCTCGAGGGAACTCCAACGTGCCACCCACTGCTTCTCGCGACCGACGCAGCATCCTTCATATGCCTGGTAGTTCCTTCTCGGTTTACCGTGTCACCTCGAAGGGCGTGTCCCACGTGCGTATCTATACTTCCTCGGGGTCTACGTTGAAGGATCATATGCGTGAAGACATGTACTGTACCAGGACTACCACACACACGGAATCCTATCTTCTGACACGAGGCGGACACTCCCCCACTCCGAAACCTACACCTGCAGGATACCTCGGAGCTCCTCTGCGTACCCACCACGACATCCTGTACCCCCGTTACCCCCCCCCCCCCCCTCCGTAGCGAGTAATCAGACACGCTCCACAACCGGGAAATGCCCGGCGCACGTTCCCGCCGCGGAGTTTTGTGCCGACAGCACTTTGGCCGACGCCGCCACGTTAAATATCCCGTGTTAATCTTGTATCAGATGTTGGAGTGATGACTTCTTCATCATCATTAGCCTTTTTTAAAAAGTTTTTAAGCTGACTCCTGACGTGACCCGAGAATTATTTTCATTTTATTTTTTGTTGCAGTGACTTGACATTAGGAATGTATTATGGCCACATTTAATCTCGTGAGATTATTCCTTGTAATGATGCGGTCATTTAATGCAAAGTTTTTGTTAAATGTCAGGCTGAGATAATATCTCTCTCTCTCTCCCTTCTTCCTTCATTCCCCTCTTCCTCCTCCCTCCTCATTTCTCTCCATCTCTCCCTTTCTTTCTCTTTCACCTTCCTTCCTCCGCTCATCTCCCTCTTCATTTTCTCTCCCTCTCTTTCTCGCCCTCCTCCCTTCATCCTTTCATATCCTCTCCCTCTCTCCCACTCCTTTTCTCTCGCCCCCTCCTTCTTTCGCTCCTCCGCTAGCATCTTCAGTCAGCATTCATCAGCCAGCGCCGTCTCCCCGCTGTTCTCGTCTCTCAGTCGGAGAAGTTCGGTTTCCTCCTCTCGTTTCATATCGTTACTTCGTCATTGTTAGTCAGTTACTTCAATTCTAAAATTATAAGATATGTTTAGCAAATGTCGAAGGTGTAATAATGATCCCGTTCAGTTTGTGTAAATGTTTAGGTGGGTTTCATTGTCTTCAAATAAATGCTTTTTTATTTTATTTGCTTTATCGTCTATTTGCCTTTTCTTCAGATTTTATTATTGCGTTTTGGTTTTTGCATATCAATTTCTTATCTCGAAATTAGAATATGCTAGCACATATATCTATATTCATTAGAATTTCCCATCTTTACTTTCAAGACTAGATCGAGAAAAAGACTCTTCTTTGGCTTCTTTTACAAAAGTTTCTCCTGCGCCCCTTCATCTCGGCGGCAGCGCCTGACTTCCACGCTCCCCAACGTATAATCTGAGGAGCAACGCCGGCCCGCAGACCCACGACCGCGCTACCTCCCTTACGGCGCTGCGCCCACTGCGGGGGGAGGGGGGATGTGTGTGTGTGTGTGTGTGTGTGTGTGTGTGTGTGTGTGTGTGTGTGTGTGTGTGTGTGTGTGTGTGTGTGTGTGTGTGTGTGTGTGTGTGTGTGTGTGTGTGTGTGTGTGTGTGTGTGTGTGTTTGTTTGTGTGTGTGTGTGTGTGTGTGTGTGTGTGTGTGTGTGTGTGTGTGTGTGTGTGTGTGTGTGTGTGTGTGTGTGTGTGCGCGCGAAAATCAGCAAACATCCGTACTCTCTCTCTCTCTCTCTCACACACACACACACACACACACACACACACACACACACACACACACACACACACACACACACACACACACACACACACACGCACACACACACACACACACACACACACACACACACACACACACACACACACACACACACACACACACACACACACACACACACACACATGCTCCACATGGCGATTATAATTAGGATTAGAATATTTATTTACGAAGAAACAAGGAAACGCATTCCCTTAACAAAATGTGATTCTCTCCAGTACGAAACGTAGAAGCAAGACCAAAATGCACGAGGATTAGCGTTAATCTGAAGACTTGTCACAGTAAAAGAACAAGATAAGTCGAAAATAATGAACACTGTCTTGTCTCCAGAAAGAAAAAAACAAAATAATTACAGTAACCATTATAAACAAAAATATACAAAAGAATAAGTCAGAGGCCCAAACATTTAAAAAATACACACTAACTTGTTCTTTTAGCTTTAAAGATGTCGACACGACATCTAACTGACTTCAGTAGCGACGCTTGGCACTCACTCAACTCATAAACTCATGAAAACCAGAAATCTTAGCGTTCGTCACGACCTCACAATAGCCAAGAGCTGAGTGACGGCACAAGCACACTTCAGGGAATCGCTTACAGCACACACAAGCCTTCTTGCCGATGGGCAGAGAAAGAGGGAGTGAGTACAAAGAAAGGAGAAGGAGATATATCTGGAGAGAGAGAGAGAGAGAGAGAGAGAGAGAGAGAGAGAGAGAGAGAGAGAGAGAGAGAGAGAGAGAGAGAGAGGGAGGGAGGGAGGGAGAGGGAGAGGGAGAGGGAGAGGGAGAGGGAGACAGACACACAGACTCACAGACAGACACACACAAAGAGAGATGACCAACCCCCATCGAAGGGCCAGCCAAGGACCACGACCAAGAGCGATGCCGTCCGCCCCTCCGAGGCGGGCGGATCCTCCCGCACCGCGCGGTCATCCACTCGGAAACTTCGAGCGGACAGAGGTCCCGCCCCTTCACACGCTCCCGCTGCAGCGTGGGCGGCGGCCTTTGTTCCGCCCGATCATGATCATGAGGCTCGCGGACTCGAGCTGGATGTAGCATCGCCGCCTCGCCACCGCTATCATGTTTCACGCTCTGGGAGGCTCGACAAACCCACGCCATCAATACGCTCGCTCGGTGCGGCATGAGACGCTCTTGTGCTCTCGGAACACAAGGCTGTTGTCTTGCGGCTCCGAGATCCCGCTGGGGCTTGCGCTCGCCGTGCCTCGGCCTTCCTGGATATATGGCGTGGCTTCGTCCGCTCGACTTTGATGTCGTTGTTACTTCATTAAGAATGTAAATGGTGTCAGTGTATCGGCCGTTGCTTCGTTAGTGCAACATATCGATTTTTATTATATCTGGTTTGAATGATGCGATTTATGTTCAGGCTTGACCAACCAACAGCTGTATTTATACAACATGGAATCCCGTTAATTCAATAGATATATTGTAAGGGAAAACAGGAACACTCACGAATTTCTTTAGCCTCTGTCATCTCGTTTCAGTTACCTCGTAGAGAAATGGAATAAAGATAAAACCATTCAAAAGACAAACGATTATTTCATATCCACCTTTTGATATAATTTTTCTTTGTCCTTTTCTTATCATCTTTACCTTATTCTTATCTGATTTACCCTCCCTCCCTTTCCAGTCCCTTTATTCCATCCATCTTTTCTCCCTTCGTCCCCTTTTCCATACCTCCTTTCACCTCCACTGTCGAACCGTTTCTTCCAAGTTAACACGAAGCCAATTACAGTTCCAGCTGACTAGATAATCTCGTTTGCTTTTCACTCACGTTAGGAAATGCTTCGTGCTCGTTGCCCAATTTCATTTTACATGCAATCATGCAATCAGGTTCAATTTTCAATTTCGCTGCATCTGTTCCATACACTTATCGTTATGTAACAAACCAAAAGCGCCGTACATGTGCCTTTTGAATATTTCCGCAGTCACAGAATTATACAATTCTGATTCATTAATGTCAAGATTATGCTCTTATGCCTCAGCTTGAGGCATAATACCTACACCTTCCTTAGATCCTTTCAGCGTCTTAGACCGCCTGGAATCCTTGGCCCGGCGTTCTGGCCTCCCAGTCTACTTTCGGGATTAAACCTTAAGGGTGGGCCTTGTCGCCTGCTCAATCATGGGTATGACAGACTCTTAATCTTGCTGGCACAAACAATACATATTCGAGGCATATCAGGTACGCCACTTTATGACGCTTAACCTCTCGTATAAATCTGAGGCTTAAAAGCAGTATCGAGATTTAAGCTCCGAAGGTTGGATTTTCCTGTCTCGTAAATTTTCGATTTTTTTTTTCTTCGCTTGTGCTTACACGTTTATTCGTTACTTATCTATCATTGAATAGAAGTAAGTCATCAGGACAATCTTTATGGGCAGTCCCTGGTCTAGTTAGGACCGGACTTGGTCGCAGGAATACGCTTCAGAGTTGGGACTTAATGAGGTCGAGTATATGAACACTGCCTTTAGTAATTTGCTTTTTACATGTGTATTTTAAAATATGTACGACTCTGTTTGCATTGGCTGTATTCAGATGAGCTACATATTTAATAGCTTGCACACTGGATTGTGCAAAACATTTTTCCATCCTCCGCGAAAGATGCAGATGCTGAGAAAACGGCTCTGATAATCTTGCGTAACCTTATTTATTTGGCTGTTCATCATAGGTATTTCCTCGCCCTTCCTCTGCTCGGTCCTCTCTCCAGCCCGCCCCTCCCTTTCTGTCCCTCTCTATCTATTTATCTCTCTCTCTCTCTTTCTGTGTGTGTATGTGTATGTATGTATGTGTGTGCTGTAAGTACAACGGTAGCGTTCTCGTCTAGCTATCTTGCTGATCTGCGTTCAATCCCGCGAGTTGCCAGTGGTTGGTAACCCCTAATGGTAGCACGAGATAACTTCGAAGCAAATCAACAGACAGCAAAGAATATCCTTTTTAACAAATGGAATTCAGGCTAAAAAAAACTCTCCCTCTCTCTCTGTCTGTCTCCCGCTCCCTCTCCCTTTTCTCCCTCTTCCTGGCCTTTCTCCTTCCAGTGCGAACGAAGAAAGAGAGAGAGTCCATGCATATCCCAAGCCAGCCTGAGTGTGGGAAGCCCGGAGGAGGCAGGTCTTCACGTGGGTGATGCAGTTATCTCTATTATGGTGTTGCAGTTCGACATGTGTCCTTGTGCGGCGTGAGACACACCGGTTGAGGCAGCCTAAGAGTCGTGTTTTGGCGGAATTTTATTTGCCTTTGATATAAAACTGCACATATATGATGTTCAATGAACTCATTCGTTGCATTAAAGACATATATATATATATATATATATATATATATATATATATATATATATATATATATATATATATAGATATAGATATATATGTATATATATATGTATATATATAATTATGACCTGCACATTTTTTCTCCATTTGTATAGCTTTTTGCTTTTTTACAGATTTGACTTTTTTTTCGGAAAAGGGGGGAATATTTAGCCACCCGGTTGACCTGTTCAGTAAAGTATGATATTAGATACACAT
>NC_091572.1:12700092-12705092 GCF_042767895.1 Penaeus vannamei
TATATATATATATATATAGAGAGAGAGAGAGAGAGAGAGAGAGAGAGAGAGAGAGAGAGAGAGAGAGAGAGAGAGATGCATATACACTGCCGTTGCAAGCGCAAGCACACCCACGGCCACATGACTTATCCTTCAGCGTCGCTCCATCCCTCGCCAGGAGCCTCCGCCGTTGCGAAAGGAGGCGCCTCCAGGAGCGGAAACCATGATGTCGAAACACACGTGGCTTCTGCTCGCTCGTAGGGGTTCTCGGTTCAGTCGGCCGTTCTTTATTTTGACATTTATCTCCTATTTTATTTTTCTCCTGCCGGACACTGGTTACTAGAGAAGAAGAAAGTGACATGCGAGTTAGAAAGAAATTTGAAATAAATGTGAAATATGTTGCTCCACAAAGCCTCCGCAAGCAATGAAAGGGAGAAAGACGCCAGCCACACTTCATTCTCATGGTGTTCATGTGAAAAATACAATGAGCTGCACATGTGGCCAAGGTCATGTAACAGCCGGGCCCCGCACACAACAATGGGGACAGTTGCCTGCAGCTGGCTATGCCCTTCATACCCCACCACACACCTTCCGCCCCTCCCACCCACCTGCCCAGCCCTCACACCTCACCCGACCAGCTGCATTACCTCCATCTCAGGGCATCAAGGCGCGTATGCTAAAAAGCCTTGGGAAGCAATCCACGTTGGCTGCCGTGATCTCTCTGGATTTCGCCGATTTCTTCCTCGTGCTGACTAATTCCTGCTTTTAGTTTGATTTCCCTCTTAATTCGGGGTATTTATTTTATCCACTTGGTCTTCAGTTGAATTTCCTAACCTCTCCCTCTGTTGTTTCTTCTTCGTCTCGCTCCTCGACGACGTTTTCAGGACAGGGTCCTACTCGAGGAGCACTGATGTGTTGTCGAGGGTGACCTGACTCGACCCCTTCACTCCAGGGTTAGACCTAGTTGCATCCATGCATGGAAACCATTTATCACCATGCCCATCTGAATGGCACTTCCCAGGGTATAAACCAGGATACGGAAAACCATAGGGCGAGTCTGCCTGTGCTACACCCTACTGAGCCTTCCTTGGCAGCACCTGTAACCTTGGTCTGGTAACACTGCATAGGAGAGCCAGGCAAGCGGGGTACATGGATATATGTTGTCAGACTAAACAGTTGTACATGAAACTCAAGTATGTAATAAATATGGCCTTTTATCTCGCAAATGGTTGTATAAATATTGTTAAGAGCAACGTTAGCTTCCCTACTTAGGAGATAAATATATTTCTGGACGTGTGTATGCCCAGGGTACAGAGACCCGGCTGCTGAATGTTTTATCCTTCGATCTGATCTTACCTCTGTTGCCAGACGTCCGAGAGACCTGTGAAATGACGCCTTTGTGGGGAAGTCTGTCAGGGAGAGGCTGATGTAGGTGTGTGCGTGTGTGTATGTGTGTGTAAGAGAGAGAGAGAGAGAGAAAGAGAGTTTGCGTTGTGCTTTTGTGTATTTGTGTATATGCAAGGAAAGGCGGGAAAGGCCACAATAGGTGAATCTAAATGCGCGTCGGCCTCAGGTCGCACGGTCGCCTGAGACAAAGGCAGTTTTCTCGGGAAACATATTTCTGCAAGAGACATGCCAAACAACTCATGTATTCCCTTCGAGGTATGCATAAAGAAATAAACGAATCATGCATATTACCATCATGATATCCTCCTTTATCGAACGAACATCATCAGTCGATAAATGAAGGTTATAATGAGCTGATCACCTGAGGAATTTCTAACACAGGTAAGGGCCGGGTTAGGGGGTGGGGTAGGGGGGGGGGAGCAACAACGGGGACACTGACGACCAGTCGCGCAGGTCTTCCTGTCACTCAGCCGTGTGCTGCGACTGCCGTGTCGGGGCTGTGTGCATAAGATAGATAAAAGAGGAGGAAATACATGAATGGCGTGTGTATATATGTATATATGTATATATGTAAATATATATGTATATACATGCATGTATTTATGTATATACATGTAAGTATTTATGTATATATGTGTATGTATATATATATATATATATATATATATATATATATATATATGTATATATGTGTATGTATATATATATATATATATATATATATATGTTTGTTTATATATACATATATATATATATATATATATATATATATATAGATAGATAGATATATATATATATATATATATATATATATATATATATATATATATATATATATATATGTACACACACACACACACATGTATGTGGGAGGGTCGATTGAGCAGTTAGCAGTGTGTCTACTTAAATGCGAGCACGGATGGAGCGTCCTTGTGAGTGGAACCAATATGTCTACAGATACGTACTCGGCGAAGAAGTGCGATGCAATAAATATCTTATAAGCGACCGTCCTCGTCAGCCTGATCCCGGAGCGCGGCCGGAATATTAAGCAATTGCGAAGTGCATCCGCGCCCGGCGATGACCCGCAGCAATAACCACGGGTGCAGCTCGCCGTTAAGGTCCTCCTGGCATCCACAGCATTCCTCGGCCGCTGCCGCTCGATCCTCCTCTTCTTGCCCGCATTTCTCTCTCATATGAGCCATTTTTATAGCTGGTTGCATCCATTCCGTCAGATGGGGCTCGTTCGTCAAATCGCCCCGTCTCGTCTCTGTGCTTTCACCCGACATGCGATGGCGTCGGTCGCGAGACGGGTGCGGCTTCATGCTAAGGGCCGCGTCCGGGACGAGAAGTTATTGCGGTGGCGTCCAGCAGTTTTCACTCAGGCTGAGACGTTTTATGACATGTCTCAGAGGCTTTGGGCAGGGAACTAGGATCACAGCTATTGAATATTACATGGATTAGGTCAAGGGTGGATATTATAGCTGAATAGAATTGAAGTAACACTGAACATGCAATTATGAAATCACACCAACACGCACACCGCAACAGTTTCCACAGATCACACCGAGTGGAAAGGAAAAGATATTTGCCTAACACGAGACAACCACACTGAACACTAACGTAATACTGCATGGGGGTACGCACTAAAGTAATTAAAGAGAATATTTAATAGATCACTTTTGCAAACCGTTCTAGGAGGTACAAACCGTACAGACCATGCATACATTCACAAAACAATGTAATCACACATAGACCATTCAAAACTCGCAAAAACTGCAATGAAGTTTCTTTTAAACAACCTTCACTGGACTCTTACAAATCGCAGTCAACCCAGAGCCCATTTCGACCCCACACAGAACACCTTATTTACGTTATGAATCGCTCGCCCTCCAGCCAGTGCGCAAGTGCCGGAGCTGGGGTGAGCACGATGGCCGACGCGTACTTACTTAAGGCTGTAAATAGGACCTAATAACAAGGCAACGTCCCTGGAGCTTATTCAGTCATGAAATATCGCCTCCGCCGCTCAGGTACTGCACTTCTCTTTCACTCACTCGCTCCCATGCTCTTCCTGGTCGCCCGTCTGTTGCTCGTGTCTACTCGGCGGCCATTTCGACGACGGCCGGCGAAGCTTTTCCCCGTAAGGCTGAGTGGAGCGTTAGTGGGACATTACAATATCCGTTTTCCCACAGTGCAAAGTCACCTTCTCCGTCTTTCCTGATCTTTTGCCAACTCACTTTACGTTCCCACACCAATTCCCCGGGCACACGCGAGTGTATGCACGTCTGAACAGCACGTATACATGTTGCGTGTTCTCTCCGTTCACAGAACGCGCGAGTGCCCATATGCACATATGCAGTATATGCTCTCTCTCTCTCTCTCTCTCTCTCTCTCTCTCTCTCTCTCTCTCTCTCTCTCTCTCTCTCTCTCTCTCTCTCTCTCTCTCTCTCTCTCTCTCTCTCTCTCTCTCTCTCTGTATGTGTGTGTGTGTGCGCGTGTGCCCCCACCCCCTCTCACAGAGCTCAGCATCCGATAACAAGCCCGGGGCCTCCAATCGCGCCCTCCCCCCGCCGCGCGAGGCTCCTCCCCGGCCACGCAGAGCCACACAGCCACTCCCGTGCCCCGAAGGCGGTGTCGGGGCCACAAAACAAACACGCCCCCACCTCGAGGAGGGCGCGACACCCCACTCCACCCAACCCCTCTCTTGCACACCCCTCGTCCCCCAGTCCACCCCACCCCTTTGCTCCCTTCCCCCACGACACCTCACACAGCCGCCGCTGACCGGGTGACTTGCACGAAATGGAAAGTGAACGACCTTTCCTCGTTGGCGTGGAGGGGGGCGGGGGCAAGGCGGAGGGAAGAAGCAGAGATGCAGGGGCATGGCCATTAATTCAGATTGAGTAAAAGGTATGGAGATGATGAAAATGATAGCAATAGTAGTAGCAAGGATAATTATAGTCGTTGTAATAACAATAGTAATGATAATAATGATTATAGTTATATGAAGAAAAGGAAAAGGTAAAAAACATAGTGGATACCTTGCAATGAAAAATGTTAATGATATCCCATGTTTTTCTTTGAGACGGGTAAATAATCAGCACTAAAAGTAGGGCATTAAAAGCATTTTATGAATCAATTTCCCCACGAGTACTAACCAGCCTCCATACCATCCCCGTCAGCCGCAATGGCGTCCCCAAAGCCACTCACGCCCTCAACGAATCACTCAGCAAATCCTTCCTTCCATATTCGGCAAGGAGAGAAAACGCCAGCGACCTCGTGCAACCTTCGCAATCTTGAAAATCAACGCCGCCCGGTTTGCTTCAGAAAAATGCACAAATGCAAGCTCGTCTTGAGCAGATCCCAGGCTGAGTGGGGGATCAGGCCATCGGCGCGGCCCGTTTGTACCGTAAGCTGATGTCACTTGCCGCCCGGGCCTCGCGTGAGGGGCGGTTGCCATGGCGACGCCTGGCGCATGAGGTCAGGCAGGCCCTCGGGATCTGGAGTGATGTTTGTAAAGAGGGAAGTAATTGATGATTTTAATAATATAAAAATGATTATGGTGATTATGATGGGGATAGTAAGAATAAGAATAAGAGTAATAGTGATAATGATTGAAA
>NC_091572.1:12710092-12715092 GCF_042767895.1 Penaeus vannamei
TTGCTGTTTCACCTTGTGTTTGCCCGGTTAGGTTAGGGTGAAATTTGTTGTTATTGGTTTACAACGAATTTTACAGTCGTGCTTCTGCAATTGTCGAAGCGGAGAGGCAAATAAACGAAAATAAAAAGAGAGAAACTTGAGACAATAACATGAAGAAACACGATTTCGATAGATACTAAACACCTTCAATTACAGTCATTTTAACCGTAACAAAAACATTTATTTATCGTGGGATGGAGATGACAGCTCTTTGCGGGGCGTGTGTGTGGCGGCTGCGAGGATGACACGCAGTATCTGTGATGGACGGACGCACGACCACTTTAGTCTTGTCGTCTATCTCTGCTGGTGCCTGCTTACGCCGTCACGACCACTTGCCTGCTTTTTAGAGGACCGGTGAGACGCATTTAAGATAGCGTGACTTGAAGCCAGACTTTTTTTTTTTTTTTTACTTCTTTCTGTTTCCCCCATTTTTCGCACAAGATTTGCTTTCCAGGCGGTAAGAAGAAACATTCCACTGAAGATGGTGAAGAAGGAGAAAGATTCTAGTGGTTGCGCTGTGTTTATGATTTTTTTTCTTCGCCAAGGTGTGGGCAGTGTGAGGATAAGCTCCTGTCATCAAATCTCCTTTAGAGACTAGCATTTCGCCACTATTTGAGGCGAGAGAAAAACAGTTGTTCTGCCTTCCCACCGCCGAAAGCTCCTTCTCCGGGAATGCCTCGTACGTGAGGCCTCACAGGCGGTCAAGCATTAGACGCCCTCCTCATCCCTGGGAATCCTCGGCCCAGGTCTCCTCATTACTGACGCCGGGGGGATTTGCTCACCTCACCTGCCTCGCCCTCGTCAGCGGGGAGCCGGCGAGGAGAAAGAGCTTTGTGGGTTATGAGGTATTTAAGAGTTTCCTCGTTCGGGTCGTGGCTTAAGCGACTGGCGTTGGGCTTACCGCGCGTTGTTACATGTCGTTTACATGCGTTATGCGCCTTCATTGTCAAGGTTTCCTGTTGATCTTTGAGTGTTAGTGAAGGATCGTGACACCACAGAGGTATTAGCCGTTGGGTTGTAGTTACTAGGGTTGCTGCTGTGATTTACTCTGTAAATAATCTTCGCAGTTTTTAGTTTTCTTCTTTCCCAGATCCTTGACTTAATTTATAGATTTTCTCTTCGTTTCGATTTTTCTGCTTTTGAATTCTTTATGCTTCTATAGTAATGTATTACTACTTCAGACCTTTTCTTTTTTATATTTCCTCATTTCTTTCGATCTTCATTTTACTTACTAATACCCAAAAGAAGTTTCCCTCTTATGTTTCCTCTTTCCAACGGCAACTTTCCCTCCGCAGTGAGTTCAGCTCCAGACATCCTCCAGGAACGATTATTCGTGAGTTTTCCTTTCATCGTTTCCGGATGAGCGGAAAATCGATAACCTTCCCGCAACCCCTCCCCCCTTAGCACCCTCACCGTCCTCACTCCCTCCCCTCACCACCTTCCCTTCCCCCTTCTTCTTCTTCCCCTTACCATTGCTTTCCCCCTTCTTACCACCCTCCTCCTCATCCCTCCCCGTCCCACCCCCGGTCCCCCGTCTACTTACCCCCTTAACCCCCTTCTCACCAACTTGCCCCCACCCCCTCACCCCCTCCCATTACCCCCTTGGTCGCCTTCTCCTTACCACCTTCCCCCCCCCCCCCCCCCCCCTCTCTTGAGGATCTTGGAGACGTTCTTCGTGAGATCCTTTGGCGATAGCGTCAGCTCCGTCTCATCTCGTCTGTCCTTTTCCGCTTTGGCGTGGGTCCTTATCAGTTGTGGACCGTTGTTACTGTTGCTATTGTTAGTGCGGTAAGTATTTTTGTTATTATTGTTGTTAGTTTTTTTTTGCCATCAATATAATCATCACTATTTTCATCATCATCATCATCATGATGGTGTAAGTACGTTTGTGATCTCGTCCCTTGTTCTGGACGCAGGGAATGTTCCGGTCGTAATTTCCGTGAGGTAAGTCTTCATCCTTGTTTCTGAATTCAGATCTCGACTTCTGGGCATTAATTCCGCTCCAATAAGTTATACTCTTTATTTCTCTTTTTCAAAAATACCATCTCTCGGCTCCTCCAGTTCCTCTTTCATCAGCCTCCACTTCGCCCTCAACAGCCGCGTGGTCACGCCCGTCATCAGCGAGAGATACGATCTTCACTTTGTCCCTCATGGGTCGTCCTCGGCTCCGCCCGCTGGGAACGACCCCCTCAGCCCGCGCGCGCGCGCGCCCTGTCACGACTCCGCGTCGCCTTTTGTCTGCGATTTTTTTCTTTCTTTTGCTCGGGCTCTGTTTTCTACTCGTCTGTCTGTGCACGCACTCGCGCTCACACACTCACACACACACACACACACACACACACACACACACACACACACACACACACACACACACACACACACACACACACACACACACACACACACACACACACACACACACACACACACACACACACAGACACACACACACAGACACACACACACACACACACACACACACACACACACACACACACACACACACACACACACACACACACACACACACACACACACACACAGACACACACACACACACACACACACACACACACACACACACACACACACACACACACACACACACACACACACACACACACACACACACACACACACACACACACACATTCACATTTTTCTAAGAAGGTTCCTTGCACATCGAATTTGTGGTTACAGATGATGACAGATATTATTATAAGTAGTACTGTGATATGTGTTGATATTTATATTATAGTATTATAATAACATAGTGATGACAAAATATGTTAATATCAGCAATTCATAATCCAGATTATCAGGGTTTTCTGACCTTTGACCTTGAATTAACCTGCCATTCCTCACTTCTCCATTACGACGAAAGGCACTTCTTGACTCTTCCCAGTCTTCCGCCTTCGGCCCAGAGTGGATTATCATAATAAAAGTAATGATGGTTACGTTAGTAGCAATGTTGATTTAAGTAGCAGTGATGATGTTACTAATAATACTGATTAAATAATGGTAATGATGATAATATTAGCACTAAGGGCAATAATACTGCTACTACTGCTACTCCTGGTGATAATAAGGATAATAATTATCATTATTGTTATCATAAGTATTATCATCATTAATATCATTATTTGTTTATTTATCATCATCATTGTAGCATTAGTGAAAAGAATAACAATCATAATTATAACTATACTTTTGAAGTTGCCCAGTGAAGGAATTGCGTCTGTGATGATACACAACACAGTAATCCTTCAATTCCTTAACGATCCCTGTAGTGGTCGTAATGAGGATATTTAGTAATGATAGTACTGGAGGAGGTGTCAGTGCGATAAGTCATTAAGCTGGCCTTAATGACATAGCGAATGGAGCTATGTCATTACATCCGAACGCGAGGTAATAATAATAAAGGCTGATGAAGAGGAGGTTGATGCTGGCGATCACAAGGTTGTTTTCATCGTCATTGCGGGTATTCTCCCCTCAATCTCTCTCTCTCTCTCTCTCTCTCTCTCTCTCTCTCTCTCTCTCTCTCTCTCTCTCTCTCTCTCCGTCTCTCTCTCTCTCTCTCTCTCTCTCTCTCTCTCTCTCTCTGTTATCATGATTATGTCGTCCTTTCACTTCACGTCTTCTCTATTCCTAGGCCGATCTAAAGTCTTGTTGTTACTGGTGTAGACTACAATTTCACGAAAAAAGTACATTTAAACAGGATGGAGGAATTCATTTTGAAATTAAGGGAGACAGGGAGAGAAAGAGAGAGAGAGAGAGAGAGAGAGAAAAAAAAGAGAACGAGAGGGAGGGAGACACTCACCACACACACGCACACACACACACGCACACACACACAGACACACACACACAGACACACACACACACAGACACACACACACAGACACACACACAGACACACACACACACACACACACACACACACACACACACACACACACACACACACACACACACACACACACACACACACACACACACACACACACACACTGTTCAAATCATGTATTTGGCTAGATGCCAAAATTGCACTGCATAGAACTTTTTGATAATATCATTGATGTTCATATGCCATCGTAATCATAACGGATCGTCGTCACGATATAATATTGGATGGTATTACCGAACAGATATCAGTGCACTTCTGTTTGCTGTGAAACCGTACAGGCTTCAGGACCCATAGAGAAGGAAAGAATGACTTACAGAAAGAAAGAGCCATGACTTTTATAATGACGGGAGAGGAAGTTCTTTTCAAAGACTTTTCTAAAGGTTTCAAGAGGCGAATAAGAGCTCCCCCTCTCATTTCCCCTTTTCTGTTGAGAGAGAAATCATTTTTAAATAAAACCAACAGCGCTCCTTTACTCCTTCACACCCCACGAGAGCGGCCGTTCGTTGACGCCTTCCGCACCAACAATAAACACGTAAATTCTCATGGCGTTACAAAGGGGATCAGGGCACACACATAAGGGTCTTAGATCCTCTTTATCCCCGGTGTATCTGAAGGGATTTGTCCTTAGATGGCGGTTCACTTAATTGAAAAGGGACGTAGAGCTTCATTCATCGGTGAAATATTCTACTTTTTTTTTCTTTTGAAAGATTTTGGTACAAAATATGTGGCTTTGCCCCGGGCGGCGCTCCGGTCGACACTCGCTGGCGATGGGGCCCAAGGATAAGGTGTATATGCCATGGGTTTGCTAGCTTTGGAAACTTTGTTTCAAATATGGGGGCGAGGATTGTGGAAGGGAGATGAAGCGACGGCATTTACTTTCATAAGGAAGAAAACTAACGAGAGTATTGACAGTGAAATATCTGTAAAAAAAATCTACAAATGCCATAATGCGTGATTTTATACATTCATACACAATAGTATATATTTTTTGTGTTAGTCCTGAATGAGCCATTATAATCACTTAATTTTTTCCAAGAAATGGAGAGAGGATTAC
>NC_091572.1:12717592-12720092 GCF_042767895.1 Penaeus vannamei
AATGGAAACAATTCCGAGGTTAATAGAAGTCGTTATTTACAACAAAGGAAAACGACACACAATAAAACGGCCACTTTCTCAATACGCTGCATTTATTTTCCACAAACTAATCGTTCATGTGGGCGTTCGACTACACAGAGGATGTGTACAGCGGGTACGCCTGATGATTTAGAGATAGCAGGTCTGATAATTCCCAGAAGGCAGCTGAGAATTTGACTATAAAATGTATATATCCCTCGACTTTCTCTCTCTCTCTCTTGTTCTCGCTCTCTCGCGCTTTCTCTCTCACCCTTTCTCTCTCTCACTCACTCTCTCACTCTCTCTCTCTCTCCCTCTCTCTCTCTCTCTCTCTCTCTCTCTCTCTCTCTCTCTCTCTCTCTCTCTCTCTCTCTCTCTCTCTCTCTCTCTCTCTCTCTCTCTCTCGCTTTCTCTCTCTCTCTCTCCCTCTCTCTTGTTCTCGTTCTCTCTCGCGCACTCTTTCTCTTGCACTCACTCTCTCTCTCCCTTGTTCTCGTTCTCTCTCTCTTGCTCTCACTCTCTCTCCGTCTCTCTCTCTTGCTCTCGGTCTCTCTCTCTCTTTCTCTCTGTCTGTCTTCCTTGCTCTCTCGCTCTCACTCTCTCTTCTCACCACGACCCGGCCGCAGACACGAGGGACCGGCGAACAAAAACAAGCTGCGCGAGAACTCGGATGACGGACGAGCCCCTCGCCCTTATATCAAACAGAAGAGATTAAACATGGCGTCCCGGGCATCAGAGCGAGCATAAAGCCTAAATAAAGCACCCGAATTAAACTTCCTTGAAAGTCCATGTTAGTGCTACCTTGATCTCCACTCGAGTGATAGGTTACTTGCTCGATTTTTATCCTTTGGGAGCCCATGTATAAGGTTTATTTTCTAGTACGATTTTCGTACCTCTGGCATGTGGAGGTGACAAGTCATAACACTGTTTTATTATCCGAAATTATTCATATTTTTTGCGGTTTGTGGAGTTCATGCAAATACCTTTGGAGCACATTCACTCCGGAGAGTAAAAATAAATATAATGGGTGAGGGAGTGATTGGATTTTACGTAAATGGAGACGAGGAATAGATGACAGGCCGAGTACAGACTCGCAACGCCTTAAATGGCATGGATTTCCAAAAGAAAAACAGAAAGAGAGTTGGATCGGCAAAAAGCTCGCGAGGCAGGATCCGACTCCGTGTATGTGATAAGGTTTAAATAGCTGCTAAGTGAAGGTGATATGTTTATTTTATAAAATTCCCTGTATATGTGTGTGTGTGTGCCGGCCGTGTTTAGGTGTATGAACACACACATATGCACGCACACAAACATACACACACATGTGTGACTGGTGAAGCTGGCGAATGGAAAGAGTGGACGGAGTTGAGAAAGGATGAAGTCAGATAAACGCCTGAAAAAAAAGCTAATAAAGAAAGGAAGGAAAACGTTCGAGATCCGTAAATCCACAGGTTGAATCCGCCTCTGGCAAGAGGTATCACTGGACCTGCTGTCGACTACAGGATCATTGTTCAATAATGGATCTGGATTTAGTGTAATTAGACTCTCTTGAGTTTGTATGTAAATGTAAGTACTCTCTCTCTATCACCCCCACCCTCTACACACACACACTCACACACACAGATTTAAGCAGTATACATGTACACACAACCTCCAATTTTGTTCTTCCCTGAAAGGTGCTGATAAAAATGGTATTTATACATAAATCAAGCACTCATGTGCACTACCTTTTCCCTACTAAGGTTCATTTTGTTAATTGCACAAAATCAATTTTCCTGCCGATCAAGATGCACCAAAGGACGCTGTCCAAAGATCATAAGGAAATGATTTAGAGCCGCGACTGGCAGGGCATAAACGCTTACGTTTGTGCTAATGAAGGTGACAACTGCCATCTTGATACCGGCATGACACCCCCGGTTCGGAGAGTTAACGAAGTTGACGCAGACGCCCCGGGGCTCGACAACCATCCTCCCGAGACCAAAGATATATTTACGGGCGAACGGCGAGGCCCGGCCGCTCCTGCGATGCCAGCCGCCCACGCGAAGGACCGGCGGCTGCGAGGCAGACCGAGGAAACAGTTAAGCTGTTCCTCTGGACTTAGCTGAGGAAGCGGACGATGCTTGAATGGCTTCAGCCATCGCCAGGTCTGTCCCTTCAGGCAGTGAGACAGAAGGGACTGAGTGTTGTTGATTTTGCATTAAATCTTGTCAATATGTTTCTCCTGTTTCTCTTGACAGGTCATCATAGTATGTGTAGATGGTGCAAAATCACAAAATAAGTCAGTGAAAATAGAGTGAGTAAATACCCATCAGGATCTCGATATTCGCTCCCTTAGAATGGGCGATCGAGCGAAAAAGATAAGTAAAAAGAACCTAATAACTTTTCTTCCTAAAAGAGCTTCACCTTGCAACGTGGTGCAATGGGCGTCGCTGAGCGGGCGGGGCAGGGCCAACGGGCACTGGGCCGATACTCCCTCGGTGAC
>NC_091572.1:12727592-12730092 GCF_042767895.1 Penaeus vannamei
ATACACACACACACACACACACACACACACACACACACACACACACACACACACACACACACACACACACACACACACACACACACACACACACACACACACACACACACAAAGATTGACCATCTGTCGGAAGACCTAAGAAGTGAGATGCCCGACATTTTTGTGCATTCTTGAGGGACGTCCCGGTGTGAATGTCACGTCTGGTCACCATGTCGACGGCGGCGCTCTGTGAGGCGTGACGGCTCGTGCGGGCACAGGACTCGCTCAGGGACGAAGCCCTGCGAGAACCTGCACGGAAGGAAGCCAGGTGGAGAGAAGGGTGATACAGGAGACAGAGAGAGGAAGTTTATACAAGGAGGCAAGGGTTGTGGAGTGTTGAATATATTAAGAGAGAAGAATGTACCTAGAAAGGATTTATTTGTAGAGATAAGAATTTATAAAGAGAAAGATATGGTGAGAGAGATGGGTCAGATAGGAAAGAGGATTTCCCCATGAGAGAAGGTTTTTGCTAAGAGAAAAGGGTTCGGTCAAGAAAGAAGTGTCTATAGAGAGAGAAGGGTTGTACCTGAGGAGACAGATTCAACTAAGACAAGAAGATTCTACAAAGGGGAGAGGATCCTCCTGAGATAAGGACTCAACCAAGGGCGAAGGGACATTTTCGAGAAGAAAGATTACTTAGAGGAGTATTTTTTTTCGGAAGAAACGATCTTCGACAATTCTGAACTAGCCAGCAGGCTCTCAAAGCCCAAACAGCGGGTACACTTTGGGATCTCAAAAGAAAATGAAAATTGAATGACCTCGACGATACCTACACTTGTTTGCACGCTATGTAGAATGGGAAGAACTAATTCGTACAATTGTCATGGAACATTGTTCTTGACGCTGGCGTTCTAAGAACTGCAGAACCGGACAAAGAACATGTTCCTTTCATATCATCACAGCCTCTAATTTCTCTTCTCCTTTTCATCCATTCCTATTCTTCCCCTTCTTCCTTTGATGCTAAATTCTCAATATCACCATGTTCTTAATTCTCTCCTCCTTTTACTCCGGCAGTTTTTTAGAAATGAAGGGCGAAGACACGTGAAAGGAAATAAAAAATAATTTGTGATGGAAAATGAGGACGTGCTTATGTAGTGGAAAGAAGTGTGGGAAGATGGATGGCGAACGATGCCAAAGGAGCTGGAAATAGTTTTCATTAATCTGTAAGTTTCTTTATAACCGCTGGGAAAAATCACACACATTATAAGAACACGAAGATCATTTCTTTTTCTTTTATATTTTTTCTTGAAGGTTTACAGTATCTGATGCTTATATATATATATATATATATATATATATATATATATATATATATATATATATATATATATATATATATATATATATATATATATATATATGTATATATATATATATATATATAATATAATATAATATATATATATATATATATATATTTATATATATATATATATATATATTTATATATATATATATATATATATATATATATATATATATATATATATATATATAATCTATATGCACAAAATATAAAGAAAAGTGTATGCATGTTTCATATACGTACGCAAACTGGAATCAAAATCATGTTAACTTATGCGTGAAATTATTTATTTATCTTTTATTCCAGAAAAGATGCTCAGATGCAATTCAGACATGACACAGGATTTTAAAACTATTTTTGGCCAAAACAAGACACAAGTAAATAAAATTCCCGGTTGTCCAACGCCTCAAAACATGGTACGTGTTTGTCTTCACTCATGTCAGAAATCCCCGAGAAGAAACCCAATCCCAGCGGGCAGAAACGTCTATTAAAGATACGAATATATCAACCGGGACCGGGTTAGTAGGCGCCCTTGTGGAGGAAGCCTAGGCCTACTCCGGACCCATGAATTATTTATGCATCAACTCCAGAAGCGCCGTAGAACACGAGATCTGATCATGTATTACGACGCTCCCCGATCGCCGCCATGATAGGCAAAACTCAGGCTCGAACATCTTATACGACTTCGACGTCGGGCGCTGCGATGCCTTTCCCGGCCGGCGAGGGGGATAAATCAAGCGTCATTAGTATCCTTCTCGATAGATGGCAGCACATAAACGCTACTTGTACACGTGAGTCTCGGGTCCGAGGTGCACCACCGTGGCAATAACTCCGGGTACTACAAGGTCTATACACTTATAGAGACCTTGCTACTGGCAGTATCACAATCATAATTCACTTTTTTTACGAACGCCTAATGCTGACTAACGACCGACACGACTCCAGGTCATCCATCTGCTTACGTCACACTTAACATCCTTGATCCAGCCTTAATCCCCGAGGCCCAAATTGAGACATCCGAATCACTATATGTGAGCAAGGGCGTCATGGATACCCTGCGATATCTCGACCCTAATTTGGGACAGCGCGTCAGTCAGACCTCCCCGAAGGTAACAGGAAACCCTGGCCCGTGTATTCGTGTGGGCGAGGCGGACC
>NC_091572.1:12735092-12742592 GCF_042767895.1 Penaeus vannamei
TCCAAATAGAAAATAAGATAGCACTGGATACACGGACATTTTAAGAATGTAGTATTATGGATTGTAACACATCTTAGTACTCGTAATCATTATCTGATGTTTTCATTTATGTTGTTGACTTTTTCAGCTCTAGTTATCCTTCTAAGTTGTTACGTCTGTTCTCTTGAAGAACATCAGTATTTACAGTTATTCATAGATGAGAAAAAAATCAGCACTTGGCAGTCGACTTTCGAGCTTTGTTGCAGAAAAAAATGAACGTTAAATTCTTGCAGCAACATCCCGTCTTTAATGGAACGTCAAGTCGCCAAGACCTTTTTGAGTTTGACAACTACTTGGTAAAACAACTTGTCATTGACACAAGGCTCATAATGGCCGCAACAACTTACTTATGACCCGACACCTTTGACGGCTGCTGGCCAGGCGCCTCATCAGCGCCAGTGTCAGCCCGGCATGCAGTGGGTCCCGTTGGGCCGGCCCTGTGAGTGTCGCTCCGGCTCCGTTTGCGCCCGTGTTCGCACGCGAGTGTGGAATGCTCTTTTCTTCTCTTCCTCATGCCTCTAGTTCTTCTTCGCCTTCTTCCTCCTCCTCCTCCTCTTCATCTTCTTCTTCTTCTTCCTCCCCCTCCTCTTTTTTTTCTTCCTCTTCTTGTTGTTTGTATTATTCTTGCTCTTCTTCCTTTTCTCCTTCATCTTCTTCCTCCTCCTCTTCCTCCTTTAGATCCTCCTGTTCTCTCTCTTCCTCCCCCCATCCTTCTACTCTCCTCTTCCTCCTTCTCCTCCTCTCCCCTTAACCTCCGTGTTTGGCCAACGTTCCATGTCGCTGTAGGTCCAACTCGAGGTATGAGAAAACGCACATACACGAGGACGTGCTTGAGGCTCGTTGATGCTTTGATGCTCGTGCTTGGAGGCCGACCGTGCTATTGACAGGTTCAACGTACTTTCAACTCTCGCCGGGGGAGCTCGGGCTTCCTCATTCCCGGCGTGCGAGGAGAGCAAGCGAGCAGTAGGGGGTTTTGCTGTCGGGGAGAGAGAGAGAGAGAGAGAGAGAGAGAGAGAGAGAGAGAGAGAGAGAGAGAGAGAGAGAGAGAGAGAGAGAGAGAGAGAGAGAGAGAGAGAAAGAAAGAAAGAAAGAAAGAAAGAAAGGGAGGGAGGGGGAAAGAGAGAGAGAGAGAGAGAGAGAGAGAGAGAGAGAGAGAGAGAGAGAGAGAGAGAGAGAGAGAAAGAGAGAGAGGGAGGGATGGAGGGAGAAAGGGAGGGAGGGAGAGAGAGAGAGAAAAAGAGAGAGAGAGAGGGGACAGGAGGGAGGGAGGGAGAAAGAGAGAGAGAGGGGGGGGGGTATTAGAAATAGACAAGAGACAGAAAGAAAGACAGATAGAGAGTTTTCAGGGCGTTCGTTGTCAGAATACATGACCCTCCTGGAGTGAAAAGAGGGAGGAAGGGGAGACACGCAGAGAGAGAGAGAGAGAGAGAGAGAGAGAGAGAGAGAGAGAGAGAGAGAGAGAGAGAGAGAGAGAGAGAGAGAGAGAGAGAGAGAGAGAGAGAGAGAAAGGAAATAGACAGTGATATAGAGAAGTGGGAGTGAGAGAGGAGAGGCAGAGAGACAGACAAACAGGCAATGATAGAGAGGAGTGAGAGAGATAGAGAGAGATAGAGAATAGAAACAGAAGAACAGACAATAACAGGCAGTAAGAAAAAGAAACCGATACACAAACAGACGGAAGATACCCGTCGCTCTCTCGAGACAAAGACCAACAAAGACACGTAAATCGAAGCCTCATGCACATGCTAATTCCAAGTCCCGCTGGCATGTTAACCGATGAGGAAGGGGGAGCGGCGGCTGCGTGGGCGTGCGGGCGTGAATGGCTGCGAATCCATGGCCACGAGGGCGGGCGCGAAGGATGCACAAGCACCATCGGGAGTCAGGAAGTTTTTTTTTTAATTCTTTTACAAGCTGTGCCGAAAATGAATGTAGATAGGTGAGTAAAAAATGTTGATATATGAATAAATAAATAGATGAGTAAAAAAAAGAAAAAACGAATGAGAATGGTAAACAAATAGATAATGGCCTCTGTAATGCTTCTGTCAATTACAGAAGTGATAATGATAATGTTAATGATCACGATAAGGATAATAATAACGGTAATGATGATAATGACCATGCTGATGCTGATAAAGGTAATGATAATGATATGAAAGTAATAATTATAGTAATGATGATCTAATAATTATAGTAATGATGATCTCGATAAGTATGATAATGATTATGATGATGGTTATATGATAATATTAATGATAATGATAGTAATATGTTAATAATGATAATAATGGTAATAAAGAATAATAACAATGATAGTGATAATAATGATACTACTAATAATAATGATAATGTTAATAATGAAATATGATAATGTATTAGTAAAATGATAATGTTAATGATAATGGTGATGATGATAATGATAATAACGTTAATAGTATTTTGATTATGATAACGATGGTAATGATAATGGTAATGATAGTAGTAATAATGATAAAGATGATGATTATAACGATAATAATGATAATATGATGATAAAAATAATAATCTCTTTAATCATGATATTAGAAATGAGTATTGTAATGATAACAGTAACGGTACAGAATATAACGTCGGGCTTCCAACGTTGTAAAAAGAATTGCCGTAATAGAGCAATCTCACGTCACAAACTTATCGTACATCATCATCCTCGTGTTCCTTGTCATCACAACAACGACAAAAACACCGAAAACGCCGCTCCACGAAACGGTAATGATGCTAATGAGTTGCTCGTTTCCTTCATTTCGTGCTTCGTCCTGGTCGTTGGCTCGTGATGGATGGGCGGCTCGTTGGGCTCGCGGGGCGGCGCCGGCGGGTGGAAGCGCTTTTCACTCTCCATCTCTGTCTCTTTTTTATGGGCTTCGTCTTGATTTGTTTCGATTTTTGTTTCTTTGCCTCTGGCTCTGGCACTCTCTGACTCTTTCTCTCTCTCTCTCTCTCTCTCTCTCTCTCTCTCTCTCTCTCTCTCTCTCTCTCTCTCTCTCTCTCTCTCTCTCTCTCTCCTCTCCCTCCCTCTCCTCTCTCTCTCTCTCTCTCTCCCTTCCTCCCTCCCTCCCTCCCTCCCTCCCTCCCTCCCTCCCTCTCCCTCCCTCCCTCTCTCTCTCTCCCTCCCTCCCTCCCCCCCCTCTCTCTCTCTGTCTCTCTGTCTCTCCCTCTTTCTCTCTGTATCTCTCTCGCTCTCTCTCTCTCTCTCTCTCTCTCTCTCTCTCTCTCTCCCTCCCCCTCTCTCTCTCTCTCTCTCTCCCTTCCTCCCTCCCTCCCTCCCTCCCTCCCTCCCTCCCTCCCTCCCCCCCCCCCCTCCCTCCCTCCCTCTCTTGTCCTCTCTCTCTCTCTCTCTCTCTCTCTCTCTCTCTCTCTCTCTCTCTCTCTCTCTCTCTCTCTCTCTCTCTCTCCCTCCCTCCCTCCCTCCCTCCCTCTCTCCCTCCCTCTCTCTCTCTCTCTCTCTCTCTCTCTCTCTCTCTCTCTCTCTCTCTCTCTCTCTCTCTCTCTCTCTCTCTCTCTCCTCTCTCCCTCTCCCTCTCCCTCTCCCCTCCCTCTCTCCCTCTCTCCCTCCCTCGCTCCCTCCCTCCCTCCCTCCCTCCCTCCCTCCCTCTCTCTCTCTCTCTCTCTCTCTCTCTCTCTCTCTCTCTCTCTCTCTCTCTCTCTCTCTCTCTCTCTCTCTTCTCTCGTGTACCTCTCGTGTGTCTCATTTTCTTATTGTATCTTTTTATCCATTCCTTTACAAAGAACCAAACCAATATTCACACTTCAGTATTGTCCAGCGTATCGCGTGTTATTGATATTCCAGATTTACTACCTGGGAATAAAATGCATGTAACCTTAAATATTTAGATAGAGACATGCACACTAACTCATTCAACATAAACATTTTCGTTTTCCATAAGCTTTCGTTGGGAATACTGGGCTCTGCTTCTTGTACTTTTTAAACTTTTCTTTTGTTTTTATGCTTTGACAAATGACCTGATAATAGATTAGAAATTGTGTATATTTATTGCTATTATATCTATTCATGAGCTTAAAATAACTGAGTGCTGATAATGAAATTGAATTATGAATATCTGTGTTGTCATTTATATATAGTTGGACTTTCCTGTATATAGAGTGTATATTTTATACCTCATGTTTGCTTTATAATTTTAAAAGTTGCTTCAAGTTTAGTGTTGATCAATCGCTTGCTTGATATAAAAAAGGGAGTAAACATTATTTAAGTGTTGAACAGTATTCAATGCTTAAATGTTTTCTCGAGATGTGGACCATACTGACTCAAGTATCACCCCTCCTCTCCCGTTCTTTACCCCCCCCCCTCTACCGATCCCTCTGCTGTTATCATCCTGTTTATCTTATTCCGCGTCTTCACATTTCTTCCTTCTTATCTCTTTCGTGTATATTCTTCGTCTTCATTCTTTTCTCTTTGTCTTCGTCTTACTTTAATTGGTTATTTTTTATTCATAAATCACAAACAATATACTGTGCATACCACTATACCTACACTATCAAACATATTTTACTGATGCCTTCATCCTTCCTTATCTTTCTCTCGAACCCTCCCTTACTTCGCCGTAAATCACACACACTCCCTCACCGTGAACTTTGCTCTCTCTCTCTCTCTCTCTCTGTCTCTCTCTCTCTCTCTCTCTCTCTCTCTCTCTCTCTCTCTCTCTCTCTCTCTCTTCTCCTATCTCCTCTCCCCTCTCCCCTCTCCCCTCCCTCACCCTTTCCCCACGCACGCCCTCATGCCATGTTGGGTGCGCCCCGCCTATGCTGATGTTTCCCTTCGTGTTCACCCTTCCGCCGCATCCTTCACCCTTTCCACCTTTGACTGTGATGGGGCCCTGCCTTCGCCCCCCCCCTCCCCTCCTCCCCGCTTCCCCTCATGTTGACATTTCCTCTCCTGTTGCGACTTCCCTCGTGACGTCATCTTTGCAATGGCGCCTCTTGCATTGTTGCCTTCCTGACTATGATTATGGTCATAATTATTTACTTCCCTCTGATATATATCTCTTATATTTATTGATATTTTTCTTTACCTTTTTATATTTTTCCACCGCACGTTCACTTTTACTCTCCACTCATTATTGGATATATTTTGCTTTTTTTTCCTTTTCATTCCCTCATTTCCTTCCACCTGGTTGGTTGGTTTCCTCTTCCGCCCTTTGCACAATTCGATTTTCTCTTGCATGTCACGTTGCACGATACGGTTTCGATGTTGCAATTGCTATTTTCTTATTCTCACTCCATTTTCTTTTTTGGGTTCTAAATTTATTTTATTTTTCTACTTCTTGGTTTGACTTTTTGTTTTCGCCTTTTGTTTGATTCCGTTTGTGTGTCTTATGTGACTTGGTCGTCTTTCTCGCGTATGTTTCTCTCTCTCTCTCTCTCTCTCTCTCTCTCTCTCTCTCTCTCTCTCTCTCTCTCTCTCTCTCTCTCTCTCTCTCTCTCTCTCTCTCTCTCTCCCTCATCCTTTACTTCCTTCCCCATCCTCGAACACCCTCCCTCCCCCTTCCCTTTCACCCTATCACATCCTAACCCCCCTCCCCCACGCCCACGAACCCTCTCTTCCACCTCACCCACCCACGCCTTCCTGCTCCCCCCACAGTGCGGACGGACGCCCTTGCACTGGGCTTGCTCGCGCCGTCAGCCCAACACGGTGGCGGCCCTGCTGCTCAGCGCCGCCAAAGTCAACGTGACCGATAACGTAAGTAGTCTCCGGCGAATCACCTCCACAGAGCCTCCGTTCGCTCTCGGGCTGTGACTCTGTGCTCTCGCCTCTTGTTCTGGCTCTGCTCTTGCTTGTGTTGGCCGCGATTCTGTTTTGTGTCTGCTGGAATGCGTGTGATTGTTATTATTATCCTTTTTGTTATTATTATTGTAATGATTATTATTATTACTATGATTATCATTATCATTATTATTATTGTTGTTGTTATTATCATTATCATTATTATTATTGTTGTTGTTATTATCATCATTATTATTATTGTTGTTGTTATTATCATCATTATTATTATTGTTATTATCATTTTTATTATTGTTATTATTATTATTATTATTATTATTATTATTATTATTATTATTATTATTATTATTATTATTATTATTATTATTATTATTATTATTATAATCATCATCATCATCATCATCATCATCATCATCATCATCATCATCATCATCACCATCATCATCATCATCATCATCATCATCATCATCATCATCATCATCATCATCATCATCATCATCATCATCATCATCATCATCATCATCATCATCATCATCATCATCATCATCATCATCATCATCATCATCATCATCATCATCATCATCATCATTATTATCATTAGTATTATTATTGTTATTATCTTTATTGTTATTATTATTACCATTGACATTTTTAATATTTTTGTATATACGGATCAAATGAACATTTATAATACTTTAAGCTTGCAAATGTATCATGCTATGGAGTCGTAACTTTTCTCATAGAAAAACGACTTTGAAAATCCTTCTGTTCATTTAATCTTTCTCCTTTTTCCCTCGACATTTCGGTCACATGACGAGTGTCCTTTTGAGCATGATCTGTCTGCATTTAGCATTGGTATTGTTTATAGAGCATGTTTTCCGGTCTGGCTTCCGTAATGCATGTTCGTTCTCTGTCTTTATTGTATAGGCAGTCTACTGTATATATTCTGATTACCAGTTTTCTCTAATTGTTGTCTATGATTATTATGTTTTAATGCATGTTTGTCTTGTATCTCTAAGTCTATATTTGTGTTATTTTCATAAGGATTTGTTTTGATCCTTAGTGCTTATTTTCCTTGATTTATATGAGTTCCATCTAATTTTTGTCTAGTAGTTTCAGCTATTTTAGTTCATTATATATGTTTTATACAAAATATGCCTCTTCTAAATACAGAAGCAGAAATCTGAATACATTCCCTCAACAAACTTTTTTTACGTGAGTTTATATTCATTTGTCTAAGACATCCAGATACTTGTCAACAAAAACGAGATTGTCCAATAACTCACAGGTAAGTGGCAATCATGTTTTAGTGATTGGTGACATGGACAGGTAATCCAGTAGCCACGAGGCATTCTTCGGTAATCTCGCTCTTATTGCCCCAGTCCTCAAGGGTCGAATTACCAAGATGCTTAGTATGCTGGCGAGATCTTATCAGTAAACGCTAATGACTTAATGAGGCCTCTAGACCTTAACTTAAGTCATGGAGAGATGGAGCGGCGTTGCTGGAAGGACGCAGGAACTACAAGGAAATTATAAGACGGCGATAGTGTGGTCGTATCGCTTCTTAAGTAACAAGATTTATAACATATGAATTGGGTTCCGGGAATAAAGATGGCGAAGCGCGGTTTGACGGAAGTAAATTGCATATAGTTACTTTTTTAGTCTTATTAATCTACTTTGTATTGATTATA
>NC_091572.1:12747592-12757592 GCF_042767895.1 Penaeus vannamei
CTACTTGAGAGCAGCCTGCCTTTGTCCTCCGGTGTCAATGTACGTGTGTGTGTGTGTGTGTGTGTGTGTGTGTGTGTGTGTGAGAGAGAGAGAGAGAGAGAGAGAGAGAGAGAGAGAGAGAGAGAGAGAGAGAGATAGAGAGAGAGTGAGTATGTGCGTGAGAGAGAGGGGGGGGGGGGGTAGAGGGAGAATCAGACGGGATTTCTCCACCTATTTCAAAGCTGGATTTCCCCTCGTCCAAGCCATTGAAGTGGTCAACTGCTCTCCTCTCGGGTGTGCCTGTGGTAATTGGGGTCCGACTAAGACTGACTTCTACCTGTGAATTTCTATGCTATTTTCTCCTGCATTATTTACAGCCCCGAAATATATTATGCGGCCGAGATAGCCTTAAAAAGAAGCGGTGCCTTCATGTAGGTTTGACTCATATGACCAAAGCAGCGCTGACGTAACCCAAGCATTCCCGACGCAGCAAAACAACAAACGTTCCTCAGCTTATCTTGAACATCGCACGCGCATTGCTCTCCCGACTTCCACGCATTACACGAGTTGCAAGGCTGTTCATTTCACGTATATCCTCATGATTATGAGACGATGAATTATCCGGCTCGTTACTCACGTGTTAAGTGAACCGCGTCCGCCCGAACATAATGAAGTCTTGGAGGAACGCCGAGCACGAGCGAGGACGCCCACGAGACGTCCTGCGGCAGATACGCTCGAAAAAGAAGAAGTAAATCATCTATGAGACTACATTAGTGGTGCTGCGAGGTTTGACTTTTTCCTTTTTAGAAGCGTCACTTCAGAAATAAACTTTGTTTGGTGGTTTGTCTCGTTACTGTTGACACGTAAGTCACTGTGTGCGTGCAGCCGTCCCCGAGGGAACTCTTTAAGCTAATCAAGTGCGCATGCGTTTTGTCCGTTTCGCTCGCTAGCGCCGTGGCCTCGCACTGATCGATGGATGACAAATGCTCGCCTTTGAGTCTCTCCCTGAGCGGGCCGTCGGCCATTTTTCACCCACCATGCCAGACCCAGCGAGTCAGCATTAGGACTCCATAAGGTCTTTCACATGATTAGAAAAGAGCACCGAGGGCGACCCTAGAGGCCCCACCCGCAGATAGCACGCTCTTGCCCACGAACCGCCAATTATCCTGCGAGGAAAGGGTCGAGTCCGTCTAACTGGAGCGGCCGGGTACTGCTGCTCAAACATGGCGCGCGAGAGACACTCAGAAGTCGACGGCGACGCCCCTCGTGGCATACTGGGCGCTCTCCTCGACGCCTCTCGGCTCCGCTCTCGTTACGTACTGGGCGCTCTCCTCGTGCGAGGGGAGGAAAAGGGAATCGTGCAGGTGAGAGTGGATGAGGTAGGGGAACACACACACAGACACACACACACACACACACACACACACACACACACACACACACACACACACACACATATATATATATATATATATATATATATATATATATATATATATATATATATATATATGTATATATATGTGTGTGTGTGTGTGTGTGTGTGTGCTTGTGCGTGTGTGAGAGAGAGAGAGAGTGGATAATAACGATGAAAGAAGGACAGATACGGGTGAGAGGGGATGGGAGATATGGAGATGATAGAGGGACAGATGTAGGCAAAAGGGAAGAGGGAAGAGAAGACGGTCGGATGACGAGAGAGCGGACGGAGGAGGAGGAGGAGGCGGCAGGGCGAGGTGTGTTGTGAGAGGGGCGATGGGGAAGGGATGATGGCAGGGAGACGTGTGAGAGAGTAGGGGAGGGAGGCTCTTATGGCTTTAAGTAGAGTGAAGAATGTTTGGTTTCCCACGTGAAAACTATCTATTTTGCAGGGTTTGTATAGAATAGGTTTACACTGTATCAAATTGTATTAAATAAAATGCTCCAGCTATCAAAAATTGCATAGGTAAGGTTACATGAGTTTGAAAAAGCGGGAATCAACAATAATAGCACACACCTATCTACACTACAAAAAACAACAGATAAAGACTATTGATCAATATGGCACTTATGCAACTTGAATACCTGATGGTCTCTGACGGATAAGACAACTTAAAAATGCAGTGACTAGGCGTTTCCGCACCTGAGTGACATATTGACATTTGGAGAGAAAAATCAACAAAATTAGATTTGTATCTTGAATATCATTCAACCAAACCAACAACGATCCATATAGAGTGATCGAAATGTACCAGAAACAACCTAAACACAATGACATGCACAGATCGCATCCGCGGTGCAAAAATGGCGTGAAATTTTCAATAGAAACGAGAAGAAAGTCCATGTAAACTAGTAGAACATTGTGCTGACAATGTACAGGAAATGGGTAATACCTTTTTCATTTCTTTTCCTTACTTGTGGCGAATTCTCTTACTTTCTTAGGTGAGAGGAACAGTCGAGAAATCTTGCACAGAGGATCCGATGATTGATTGCAAGACCTCCAGTGGTTCTTAGGCGTCTGTTTGCTCGTGGTTTAACCTGCGTCATTGATTCCTTCAGCTGGAGAATTCCCAAAGCTCTTTTGTTCGGGAAATAACGTGGCCAAGATCACAACCCGGAAATAACTGCACCGTTCGCCCGGCCGTCAAGATGTTGCGGAATTTGACGTTCTGCATGCTTTTTTTGTATCATTATACATGTTTATTTTTATTTTAGCTTTTCATTTATCATTATTATGCTACTAGACACTTATCTCCCCCCCCTGTCTCTCTCTCTTTCAATCTATCTATTTATCTATCTATCTATCGGTCTGCCTATCGCTGTCTACCTGTCTCCGCCCTCTTCCCTCCTATCTGTGTACCAGCAAGCCCACCTACGGCTCCTACGCGCGGTGAGAGTAAGAGCAAGCGGAAACACGGGTAGAGGGGGAGGGGAGGGGGCGGGGATAAAGAACCGGAGGTCAGGTCAAATGGGGTCAGACGAGCATCCTTCCGGTTGTTGTGATGTTATTGAGGCAGAGGTTATTAGAGTGCCGGCTCGAGAAAACCGGAAAGAAATTGAATGTGAGATGAGTGTTTAAAGCGTTGGGGTTGTTGTTGTAGGGGGCGGGGGGAGGGGGTAGGAGGGTCACTGTTTTGTTGTTCGATTGTTTATTTTTCTGTCTGTTTGTTAATTCTTTTGGTTTCCACTCTTATTACTTTTGTTTCTGTTTTCTCCCGAGAATATAATCTTTTATTGTGTATATTTTCTGTATTCTTTTATTTTCTCTCTATCTTTATGCTTCCTCAGTTTCCTTAATACGTTACCATCCATTCCCTTCTTTTTTCTCCTATTTCTTCCCCTTTCCTCTTCCCCATCCCGGTCTCACCCCTTCCTTGTCCCACTTTCCTTCTTTCCTCCGGCATTCATTCTCCTTGACTTTCCATCCTTTCGTTCTCCTTCGTTTTTTTCTATCCCTCATCCTTCCTTCCTTATCTCTCCCTCTCTCCGTTCTGTCCCCTTCCTCCTCCTTAAATCCCTCCTCCCTCCCTCCCTACCTCAATCCATCCATCCATCCTCTCCCTCATCACCTTCTTCCTTATCTCTTCTCACTCCCTTATTTCTTCCCTCCCCCCTTCCTTCCTCTCTTCCCCCTCCCTATTCCCTCCCTCCCTAGTCCCTCCTCCCTCCTCTTCTGCCGCCCGCCGCGCCGAGTGAAAACTCCCCACCAGCAGAGTCCGGAAGTGGCAGGAGGAAGGAAGTTTTAATTACGGGTGGAGTAGTCGTGGCGGTCAGGGGGGCCGATGGTCGCTCTCGGTGCCTGTCGTTCTCTAAAACACAACCCGTTTTTTATCGCTTTCCTTTATCTGATTTCATTTTTTATGTTTTTTTCTTGTTTTTTTTTTTCTCTCTCTCTCTCTTGCTTCCTTTTCTTTTTCTTTGATTTTTTTTTCTCCTCTTTCGGTTTTTCGTTTGTTAGTCTTTCTTCACTTCTTGCTTTTCCTCTTCTTTTTTTCCGATTTCTCCTCTTTCGGTTTTTCTTTCGTTATTCTTTCGTCACTTCTTGCTTTTCCTCTTCTTTCTCTTCATCCACGTTTGCATATTTCTCATCGTTGTCTTTCAGCTTCTCTTCCTTCTCTTACTCTTCTTCGACTTTCCAGTGGACGGCGTAGACAGTAATATCTTTGTCCCTTATAATCACCCCTCCGCTCATCTCTCTCTCTCTCTTTCTCTATCTATCTATTAAGCTGTCTCTCCCTCTCTCTCTATTTGTCCGTCTGTCTATCTATCTATCGATATAACTATTTATCTGTCTATCTTTCTGTATCTGTATGCCTGTCTGTCTATGTATGTATGTATTTGTCTATATATTTTTCTGTTATTTGTCTTCTTGTCAGCCAGTGTGTATGCACGTATTTATGTTTCTATGTATTTATGTATGTATGAAAGTATAATTGTTTGTATGTATGTATGTATAGATGTATGTATATGTATATAATCCATCTACAAATATGCGTGTGTGTGCGACTTTATGTGTGTGTGTGTGTGTGGGTTAGCGTGCGCCTATGTAATTACTATCTTTCCCCTCTGTCCATGCGCCTCCCTATTTATCTAGCCATCTCTGTCTGTTTATCTACGGGCCCCTCTTCCTGCTCCTCCACTTCCCCTCCGCCTCACGCAGCCAGGGAGTACTTCACGTTGACTTCGCTTCCTGTTTGCTCTGGGCGGACACAACCGGTCTGGTCGTGCCTGGCGTGAGAAGCGAGGTCGTTCGTCTTCGCTGTTGCCCCATGCAGAGTCGTCGGGGGCGAAGGGGGCTGGAGGGGGGCGGAGGGGGTTGGAAGGGGGCGGGGGAAGGAGGAAGACTCAATTGAAGGCTGTTGCTTGCATGATTTAGGGACGGCGATGGCCATTGGGAAAGGGTCGGCGGCCGTAATAAATCATCCGAATCAAGATCGAGGGAGGAGGATGTTGAAGAGGCTTGGGGTTGCATGTGAGGGTGGTGGTGGTGGTGGTGGGGGGGGGGGGGGGTCCTGGAGAGGAGGTGAGCGAGGTAAAGCGGTACTAGAAGATGGAAGAAACAGGAGGAGGAGGTGGATGAAGAGGGTGGGGGAGGAGGAAGAGGACGAGGATGGATAGGAGAATGAGGGGGAGGAGGGGGGTAAGAGGAGGAGGAGGGAGGGTAAGAGGAGGTGGAGGAAGAGGAAAAGAAGTAGAAGGAGAACAATAACAAGAAAAGGGAGGAGGAGGAGGAGGCGACCACGGCCAGGTAGAGGAAGAGAAGAACCAAGCGTAAGAGTGGACGTCCGGCTGATGAAGATGAAGCGAAGAGGAACGGGAGAGAGAGAGAGAGAGGGGGGGGGTGGAGGGCGATTGTCGAAGAGATAATTAAGCCAAGGCAGCTTCGGCGCTCGATTCCGCACGCACAAAAATCCCCCGGGTGCACTTGTCTGCCTGCGGTGGCGCCAATCCTCACACCTGGAGTGGGGGCGAAGTCCACCTCCAGGAAGCGTCGCGAACCTGAAAGGCGTGTTTGTCTGCGCTGATAAGTCTCTAAGTAAACTTGTTGTCGGTCTTGAGGGTAATAAATGAACCTGGACTCGGGAGATACTACGGCCAACGGGTGATTATCGAGGGCGTTACGCGTGTTTTGCTCGCGCCCGCGAGGGGGATTTACATGCAAACCAAAGCATGCGGTAGAGTGAAGACGAAGCATATCTATATTGTGTGCGTCTCTCTATTCCTCTCTATGCATGCACTCATACTTTGCATATACGCACACGCAGGTACACTCTCACAGATGCACATACGCATATGTGTGTGTGTGTATGTGTGTTTGTGAGTCTTCATGCAATCATCCATGTTGCATGCAACACATAAAGTGCGTAAATTAGAAGACGGAAAAGTTATTGAGATGGCTCTCTCTCTCTCTCTCTCTCTCTCTCTCTCTCTCTCTCTCTCTCTCTCTCTCTCTCTCTCTCTCTCTCTCTCTCTCTCTCTCTCTCTCTCTCTCTCCCCCCCTCCCTCCTTCTCTCTCTCTCCGTGAGTTATTACCCTCTCGCATTTCTCCCCAGTCACGTCCGGTGTTTGACTGGTGCCCATCTTATCGCCCTAGTTAACCATGGCCCCGCACGCCCTCCCCCGCCTCGCCCCCTCCCCCGCCTCGCCCCCACCCTCCGCCCGGTCCGCCTTCGGGTCCAATCGGAGGTCGCCCTGGGAGGAGGCGGCGTCCTTTTATTTCTGCGTCTGAAGTTGTTAGGCCAAGGTGCCTGGACGCCCGTCACTCCTGGCCGAACAGGTGGGCGCGTGACGAAGCGGGTTCGGGCGTCGTGGCGTGAGTGCGGGCGGGGGTGAGGGAGTGGGTGTCGGTGTGTGAGAAAAGTGTGAGGGGGGCATGAAAAGGGCGTGGTGGTAATGTGAGGGAGGGATGAGGAGAAATGAGGGGGATGTGAGGGAATTATGAAGAAGTGGATATCGCACTATGAAGTGGTTTGCGGGTAAGTGTGGACGTATGAGGAAAAGCTAAGAGAGGTTTGAGAAAGTAGGAGTTAATGAGGTAAGTATGAGGTAAAATATGGAAGAAGCAAGGGATTTATAACAGAAAGAAGACGGATAGGACAACAGAGGTAAATATGGAAAGATGGAAAACAAAAATAAATTTGATAAAAGACGCATATCAGGAAAGTTTGGTAGAGGAATGGAAACGAAAAGAAATGAAAATTCCTGTTTAATGAAAACGACATAATACAGATAAGATTGTAGTATATGGGAGAAATATATTCCAAATGGAAATGATGGATATAGTGTATCTGAAATTAATGGCATCGGGATGACTAAATAAAATCGAGCATGGTATGGATAAAAACTAGATACATAGACTGACAAATATAAAAAGAGAAAGGGTTAACGACGAGATGCTAATTACGATGATAATTATAATCACATTAAATTCGGTGAAAGTTCTACAGCGTTGCCAACATCACCGCGTCGCCAGTCAGCCCGCGTTCCCGTGTGCTCGCTCCCCGCTCGCCCTGTTCTCTCGCCAGCGGTCGCCTCGTGGCTGATTGGAGCCCCAACGCCTTGCCCTGATGGAGTATTAAGAAGTTGGTGGAAGCGAGGGAAATGGGCTCGCCGGCGTCGAGATACGGCCCTGACAGCCTTTTATTAATTATCTCCGCCATGATTGATGCGCCGTCATGCGTCTCGCTCGTCGTCCCGTCTGCACTTTTGCCAAATATGCGCGAATCCTCCAGTAGCGCGAAGCTGCCCCCCCCCCACCTCCTCCTCCTCCTCCTCCAGAGCAGCCTTTCTCAAGCTTCTTGCGCTTCGGAAATGCGCTAAATATGGACCGTTTTTTTCTCCCCGCACCCCTAGTTGACTAATACAGATATAAATTGAATATGGAAATGTTTGCCGTATTTGGCTAATATACACTTAAACAGATGATCCAGAGGCTTTCATTCTTGAACTTTTCTTAAGCCTCACGCGATTGCACCTGTGAAACCGCCCCTGAACACACGACAATCCCCTTTCCGAAATATATATGTAAACCATACCCCCGACACACGCCCTCGCTCCGACAGCCAGACGCACAAACAACGTCACATCGCATCCTGCACCATGGAACTAATACCACGCCCGCAGCAAACCTCGCCCTGCCATTCTGCAGCCACGAAACTGTTGCCAGACACAAGTGAACACCTTGCGCCCCCTCCTCGGCCGTGTACCAGATTTGCAGCAGACCCTCTCCGCCAGGCCCAGCTCGGGCGCCTGTCCTTGTTTCCACTTCCCGGCCGATCTGGCTGCGATAAAAGCTCATTAATGCGAGGAACGGTGATCAGGCCGCTATAATGATGGCCATCGGACCGTCATAAATTATCGATCCGCGAGATAGTAAATAAGAACGTTACAGCGCCTAATGAGTTTACTGGGAAAACTTATAGACTTACTTTATCATTGGCGCATGTTTGGTGGTGCTGTTGTCCTTGTTTGTTTGTTTTTTGTTTTGTTTGGTGTGGACTTTTTCTTCTACTTCTACAGCTAACACCACCGCCTCCGCTACTACTACTACTACTACTACTACTACTACTACTACTACTACTACTACTACTACTACTACTACTATTATTGTTATTACTATTACTACTACTACTCCTACTCCTACTACTACTACTACTACTACTACTACTACTACTACTACTACTATACTTCTACTACTACCATTACTACTGCTACTATTACTGCTACTACTACTACAACTACAACTACGACGGAGACGACTTCTCCCTCCTCCTCTTTTTCCATTTCTTTTCTTTTCATATCATTATTGCACCTTAAAGTTCGCAGCCGTTGGCAGTTGGTGGTCTGTTATTATATGGTGTCTCTGAAAATTGCTAGACCTAAATCTTTCTAAGATGATGATTTTAATTGTACTGAAGATTGATTCTGGTAATTCATCTAAAGTATCTCTCTCTTCTCTTCTCTCTCTCTCTCTCTCTCTCTCTCTCTCTCTCTCTCTCTCTCTCTCTCTCTCTCTCTCTCTCTCTCTCTCTCTCTCTCTCGCTCTCTCTCTCTCGGGAGGGAGGGAGGGAGGGAGGGAGAGAAGGGTTCATATTATTAAGACGTTATTAATGAAGAATTTATACGAATAAAAGGTCTGCCATCAAATCGACATCATATTACAGATATTACTGCCGCTGTCACCTTAATCTTCCTGACTACATCTACCGCTAATATCATCATTAGGTTTGTCACAAGTCAAACCTGTCAAAGACTTACCAAGGCTCACCTGTTACAGCCTTGCCAACTTGACAAACAGAACCGTAATTCAATATCAGAAGTGTAACGTAATAACCACAACCCTAACTTAGCAAAAAGATTGTAATCTAACAACCAGAATCGGGACTTAACAACCACACTCGCAACATAACCAAAATCGTAACTCAATAACCACAATCGCAACATAACTACCACAATTGAAACTTAACAACCGCAATCGTGCACCTGGCAGCAGTATCCCACATAACGCATTAATAACAACCGCCAACGACCGAAGAGAGAAAGACATTCAAACAACAGCAATTATATTTCGCAACGCGCGTGTGTCTGGGGATGACTCCTTGGAACAGACGACCCGACACAGCTTGTACTTAAGTTGGTCGAGGATGTTTGTGAGGTGGGAAGACCCCGGGGAGAAGGGGGTGGGGTGGCAGAGGAAATGGAGAACGGAGAACGAAGGAAGTGTGACGCGTGGAAGAGAAAGGAGAAAGGTAGGAGGGGGTTTAGAGGAGAGAGGCTGAGCTGTGGTTGATAGGCGTAGACACTGACAGGGAAAGAAATGACAGAAGAAGGTTGTTTGTTTGTAGTTTGGTTGATGATGAAGTCGTAGGACTGGGTGCGATTCGTAAGGCGAGAATAGCAGCAAATAAATTCCCACAGCATGGCCAATTGAGTCGCTACGGGTTGCGCTAACTGGCAACACTTTCCACGTCGATCTTGTGTAGAGTGTCAGAGTCGGGTTGGTGTCTTGACGAGTTACCAAAAGGGATTAAGAGAGACAAGTATTTATCTTCTCAGACTGTTTATTAACATCCTGCATATGATTATCATTATGAAGGAGCAAGAGAGAGCGTCGAGAGGCAGATAAAGAGCAGAGAAGAGAAGTTAATGATCAGAGCGTAAGCAGACCGGGGGCGGGCGGGCGGAGTGACAGGCAGGACCGGCGACGCTTCTGACATCTCTGTCACACTGGACACACGAGACTCCTCCTTCTTCAGCTGCCGGGACGCTGAAACTCGTTCCCGGAGGAGGAGGGCCCGTCGGTCGCCAGCGCCCTTGGCGTCTCGAAGGGCCCCGCACACAAGTTCGCGACCTCTTAAAACCTTCGTTGACTGCAGCGCATTGTTAGTTTTATGTTTGTTATCAATGGAACTCCGGGCCAAAAGGCGATTTCAAGAAGCTCGCTCCCAGATTCGCCGAGTCCGAGGCCGGACGCTCGGACTGAAGTTTATGAGGCAGGCAACGAGGCGCGCGGCAGTCAGGCCATGTACTCCAATCATACCGCGAG
>NC_091572.1:12770092-12772592 GCF_042767895.1 Penaeus vannamei
TCTATCTATCTATTTCTCTCATCTCTCTCTCTCTCTCTCTCTCTCTCTCTCTCTCTCTCTCTCTCTCTATATATATATATATATATATATATATATATATATATATATATATATATATATATATATATATGTATGTATGTATGTATGTATGTATGTATGTATGTATATACATACATACATATATATTGTTCACCCGCTGTACTGTATGTGTTTGTGCATATACAACTACATATATTTCACATCAACGTCTATACCTGTTTAGGTGTACACAAAAAGATGCATACATACACTTCGGTAAACAGCTGATTAATGATAACGACTGGACAAAGACAATCGCTGATTAAGCACAACCGAGTCTCGCTGCCGGCGGTGTCCTTGAAGAAACCAGAGAAGGAGGAAGAGGTGGCGAAGGGGGTAGGAGAGGGGGAAGAGGAGGAGGGGGGGGGGATATGTAATGGAGGAGGACGGGAGCAAGAAAAAGAGGAAGAAGAAGAAGAAGGAGGAGGAAGAGAAGGGGAAAAGAAAGAGGAGGAGTTGGAAAAGGATGAAGAAGAGGGTAAGAAAGAAAAGCAGAAGTAGGGGAAAGAGAAAAGGGAGGTAGTGTAGGAAGAGAAAGGCCGAAGGAGAAGAAGGCATTTAGGAAAAAATATATATAAGCAAAAGAAAACGAAAAGTGCAACGGAAGGAGGAGGTAGACATAAGAAAAGGAAGAGATGGAGGGAGATGAAGTGATAAGAATAAAGGTCAGTGGGAACGAATAAGGGAGATAGTGTTAACAGTCCTAATGGCTGTTCAGACGACGTTTAAGTCTAGCAGATTGGCGAATCGAATCAATCCTGTTGGTCGCGGATTGGCAGAGGATCGGAAATCGCGATGAATAAGGGGTGAAGTGGACACCGATAAAGATGTAATAGACGAAGGGGATAACGGGTAAATAAGGGGTGCTTAGGTGATGGCGAGTGAAATGCGACGGGTGTTCTTTTATAGGGTATTGTGTTTTGTCGGAACTCGGCCTGGCTGTATGGCAGTATGGTGGTATGGTGATCTTTGGGTGGAATGGCTTGGTTTATTTATTTTTATATTTTATTTTGTATTATTATTTTTTTGTTTGTTTGTTTTGTTTTGTTTTTTGTTCTTTTTCAGTCAAATGGTGTGTAATTTGTTACACCGTAGACTTTCACATGTTTTCTTTCTTTTCTTTTGCATTGATTGTAGGATAAAATATTTCCCCCCCTTTTACCCTGCACCTATTTTCATTCATCATCAGATAAAAATAAATCAGAGAATAAACGCTGTGCCTTTTGATTTAAGAAACTGAAGAAGAAAGGAGAAAGAGATAAAAAATTACTCTCTCTTTTCTCTCTTTCTTGTTTTGCCGGCCCGGATGTGGAGGTCGCCCGGGAACCATTACAGAGGAATGAACAGAAATAAACTAAACGAAATTAGATTTACCAGATTCACCCCCTCCCCCTCCCCTCCCCCCTTTTACTAAGCGCCTCTCTCCCTCTTAGAGGTACGTCACCTTTTGATCCCGCTCTCGCCCTCTCTCCCTCTCTCTCTCTCTGTCTTTTATTGTCTCCCTTCGTCCACCCTGCTCTCTCTCTCTCTCTCTCTCTCTCTCTCTCTCTCTCTCTCTCTCTCTCTCTCTCTCTCTCTCTCTCTCTCTCTCTCTCTCTCATCTCATTCTCTCACTCATTCAATCACTCTCTAATTCTCTCTCTCTTTTCTCTCCTCCCTCCATCCCTCCCTCTCCCTCTCCCCCTTCCCCTCCCCTCTCCCCCTTCCCCTCCCCTCTCCCCCTTCCCTAAGGCCCGGAGTCGCCCACTGTTTTAGAACCGAAGGGAACAATAATTGCTTCAAGTTTCATTTATTGTTGCTGCGTTCTTAAGCTGCGTTTTACCATATATTTTCGTTTGGTAATCATGCTCTGTCTGTCTCCAGATGATCTGCTTAAGATTCTAGAGTTTACGATCAGCAACATGATTTTTTTTCTCTTTATTTATCTCTCTATCTGCCTAATCTGCTCCTCTCTCTCTCTCTCTCTCTCTCTCTCTCTCTCTCTCTCTCTCTCTCTCTCTCTCTCTCTCTCTCTCTCTCTCTCACTCTCTCTCTCACTTTCTTCTAATAAAACACTATAATTGTGGTGTTAATCCCGCTTGATATGCCGTTTCTTATTTTTGTGATCAGTCCTGCGTGCAGGGTCTTGAACCAGTGTAATTAATTCTGCAGCATTTGCCATTTTGCGTGGTGCCCTTCTTTCACGCAAATTTTTATTAGCAAAGTGGGAGCAGGAATTCGTAATTTCGTATCCTTTTTTCTGTCTTCTCCTTTGCCTTGTTTGCTGTTTAGCTCGTTTGTTGTTTATGATTTAATGTTTTTATTCGTGCATTTTTCTCTCGTGTATATAGAGAAGTTACAAGTCGAAATAGCGCTTGCGTCCCGGGTCTTCGCGTCGCCGGGTCGGCGGGAGAGCCAGGGAGGGAGCGGACCCGGGCTGCAC
>NC_091572.1:12790092-12802592 GCF_042767895.1 Penaeus vannamei
AGAGAGAAAGAAATGGCTGCTCAGGGCGTTTCTAGAAGCCTGTGTTGAGTGACGCGACGAGGCTTTGCATGCACGATAAGGCCGAGAACATGGGTATGCTTGGTAACCCGAGAGAATCTGACATCTTTTTCTTTCATATTTGCTCATGGTTTTCATATGCGAGCCCCAAGCAGCTTGGTGATAGGGGAGGGCGTTCGGACATCGCAGTACAAGCCGCGTGCATGATCCCTCGGCCGCAGGAGGCTGGTGTCGAACACAAGCCTCGGCGGGTGTCGGCCTCCTATCGCGGTCACGGGTCGTCACCCAATCGCTGCCTGCGCGTCTAACACCTCACGGGCTGCGGCGCGAAAAAGGTGTGGCTAGGCAACCGGTGCAGGTGCGTGCAGTAAACATATTAAACATTTTGCTTGGGATTTAGTTCTATTACATTCTGAGGGACGTTTACATGGCAGAGTGCGAGGATCGGACATGACAGCTTCGGTGATTTTTTTTCCCTCACACACATCTTGACCGGTTGCTGCGCCTCAAGACCATCGTCGTGGTAAAAGGCTATCGGCATTGGCTGATCCATATAGGAATATTGCTGTCGGCTTTTTTTTTTTTTTTTTTTTTTTTTTTTTGGCATGACGTCAGAGAGGTCTCGTAACACCTGTGAAATTCAAAATAACTCCGGGTTGATGAACAAGCGCTCCGTTCCTTCTGAACACGACTATCAAAAGCTTGTTCAGTGGCCCCTGGCTATCGCCAGCGTTGCCAAGTCCCTCCAAGAGGAAACGGTAACAACGGAGAAAAATAGTTATCTTCAGATCAATACGTATATTTGAGTGAGTTCATAAATAATAAGGGGCGATATATTTAGTTATAGCTTTATGCGATAAAGTTTCCTTGTAACAACAGAAGAAAGTCAGCAGTTTCAGAGAGACTGTAGGGTCGAGGAGACTCATTCCTTAGCAGTACTGAGAGACAAGTGGCGCCTCCGGTGGTTGATGCTGGAAATAACAGACATTAAATCCGGATTACATATTGCAGTTATAAGCGTCTTTCGGTGCTCCTCCGGAGCCCTGGCCCGAGCGACGGACTTTTAGGAGTTCCCAAATTGTAGAGAATGAGTCAATATCGCGTAATGAAAGTTCCAGAATACTGAATGAGGTTCTCGCTCGATAATTGGAGGCGGATCGCGCGATTCGTTTGGTTCGCGTCATGTGCCGTGGAATGTAATGAAAAGGCATTTCGCAGTGGCATCTGATTAAGTCTTTGGCCAAGAGGCAAAAGGGAAGTAAAAGACCCAAGGACGGCCATTGGCGATCCAAGGCAGTAAGAACCCTGCTATTAGCCAGCAATCGTGGCGATGGAAGGCCCGCGTAGGTGCCGTTGTATGGTTAGGGGAGTCGAAGGGCGACGTCGAGACAAATCGAGCCATTCCTTACGTCGTCGCCGTCAGCAAGGGCCGAATCTCCTCGGGGGACGCGTGGATTTCGACTGTCAAATAAGATACCAATCCTCAGAAGGGTTCAGCGTCGGGATCAGGAGGGGAACCTGGAGGGAAATAAGGTTTGCGAGAATGATATTACTCCAACGCCTCCTCCTCCGTCTCCTCCTCGCAGCTTAGAATTTACTCGTGGATGTGAAACGACCTTTGACCCTCACCTGGCTTCTTCTTCAGGCCATCAACATCTGCAAGAGCGTTCTCCCAAGTGAATAATTCCCAGCAGATTGCTCTTGTATCAAAGGCATGCCCGTCCCTCAAACCAATGACTCAGTCAGCCAGCAGATCTTCCCGCTGATCAACCTTCATATGTCTTCCGAGGATGCCTGTTCCGCCCGGAGCTCGCCTTCGCCCACCGCGGACGGCCGGGCAACTCGTTAAGCAGTGCATCATTTTGTTATTTATGGCTGGAGAGTTTCGCGCAAGCAGAACAAATCAGGCCATACAGATTCCACGTGGATACTTAACAAGGCTATTCGTTTTGCGAGGGACAAAGTAATAGGATGCATTAAGAAGAGGCTGATTAACTAATTACTTTCTCGCGTGTCATTAGCAAGCAAGTGTTAAAACAGTTTTCAGAAAATGGTTTTCCAAATTAGTAAGAACTAATTTGTCTCTATAGTTAGGAAGACACTGAGAAGGAGGAAGGGTTAATATACTGGTTGAAATTATTTCTTTCTTGCTCGATTTCCCTTTTAATTCTTGCGCATTTTGAAGATGATATTTAATCATCGGTTGCTTCAGCTAATAACTTAATTGATCATGATTTAACGATGATAAATAAAACTAATGGGAATTTGCCACCAGCTTTATCATCCACTAAAACAGATATACGCTAAACTTCGACTCAACTATTTATGGCTTTTATAATGCTTGCAGACAAACTGCTTCTAAGCTTCTGCAACACGACTGTGCAACAAGCTCGAGAATAAAACATAAACTTCGACATGCGAAAGACGAGGGTAAGGGTGTTATCGTTTTCGTCATTAGAATGATTATTGATCGGTGCTAATATCGGAGCTATTACTGCAGCGAGGGGTAAACAAGACGCCAGACGGAATGCCTAAGCTGACGCGAACCTCTCCGCCCACCCTGCCACGCCTGTCCTGAGATAAGCGTTTCTTTACGCCCAGGGTACCCTCCCACGCCCACGCTTTCAACAACGCCACCTCGCCCACACTAACGGGACCCGTGGATATGCACGTATAACACTGCTGAGGAGAGCTGGCTGGATATGCAAATACAGGCTCCTGCAGATGCACGTGAGGGATAAAACGGCGCGGCTGGTGTAGCATGCGGACGCCGAGGCCTTTGCACGCACGTAAATCAAACACGGGAGGGGGCGGGAGGGGGCGGGCGGGGGAGGGGTAAGAGCAGGGATGGGAGGGGGAAAGGCAGCTTTGGAGGCAGGGGAAGGAAGGAGAGTAAGTGGGAGGGAAAGAGTGAAAACGAGTGAGGACGAGTAAGGGGAATGGAAGAGGGGACTGGAGAGTAAGGGGAGGGGGAAGAGTAAGGACTCAGGGAGAGGCGAATAGTGGTGTGGAGAGGATCGGCGTAGGAGAGGAAGGGTAAGTAGCAGGGAAGGGAGGCGGTAGAGGGTGGAACGGACGAAATGCAGGTGTTCGTCGGCCGACACGAGTGCACAGCTCAAAGAGGCGAATGACCGGTGAAGAAAAGCTTTTAGATAGTGTGTAATTTCCGTGTGCTTCGGAAGAGCTGGCAGTGATTATCATAATCGCCCGAGTCCTTTCGCCTGCCTCGTGCGTGTGTCGTCGCGCGCGCGGACTTTTCTTCCTGTTCCTTCTCCGTCTCGTCTTCGCGCTCGCCGTTTCCCGCGAAGCGCGAGATCCGCGGGATATTTGAATTTCCCGCGCCGTCCGCCTCGGCCTCGCTCGGGAATCTCCAAGCCGGTAATGGCGCCTTTGTCCCGCTTATCATTATTGGTTCATTAGGCTCTATTGACCAACTTGCACAAAGGTTATCTGTCACTCCCCGAGCGCGAGGGACTTTCCGGAGTTAATGAACGATTACGCATCAATATTCAAAGGGCTGGTGCGGGTTTCTGAGAGTCTGAATTCACGTTACTATTTCGGTTTACATTTTGTTGATGTTTTATTATTACTAGTATTGTAATAGTTAATCCTATTATTATTATTATTATTATCATTAAAATTATTGTTATAACTAGTATTTTTGATATTGTTATTGTTATTGTTATTGTTATTATTATTGTCTTTTATTATTATTATTATTATTATTATTATTATTATTATTATTATTATTATTATTATTATTATTATTATTATTATTATTATTATTGCTATTATTATTATTATTATCATGATCATCATCATTATCACTATTACTATTATTATTACTAGTATTATTTTTCTATCTACTCCATCACATTGTTTTCTTTCTCACACCTGTTCGCTTATTTTTTATTTTTTTCTCATTAGTCCAAAAACCCTTATAAACTCCTGGTTGTTAATATTGAAAGACTTGGTGGTTATGAAAGTGCATTGTGCTAAGTAAAGAACAGAATCACAGGTTTTATTTGCTACAAACTGAAAACGATTTGCACGGCCTGTGTGATACGTGTTATTGTAAAGTCTTAAGGTAATACCGAGGTGAAAGACAAGACGCAGAGTGCACACACGAAGGATTGTTTTCCTCTGAAGTGATAATGGCCTTTGTGTCGGGTAGTTTCCTGGCTTTCCCGCGACTGAAGCTCCGCGGGGTATGGCGGCCGCGGTTCTGTAGATCGGATTTCCATCGGCGGCGCGCGATTTTGGCGTCTTTAAATTGCTTGGAAGATATGTATGTGTAAGAATGCATATATGTGTACATACACGTATGTGTACACACACATGTACATATATATATATATATATATATATATATATATATATATATATATATATATATATATATATATATATATATATATATATATATATATAAATCTCTCCTTTCTCTCTCTCTCTCTCTGTCTCTCTCACTCTCTCTCTCTCTCTCTCTCTCTCTCTCTCTCTCTCTTCTCTCTCTCTCTCTCTCTCTCTCTCTCTCTCTCTCTCTCTTTCTCTCTCTCTCTCTCTCTCTCTCTCTCTCTCTCTCTCTCTCTCTCTCTCTCTCTCTCTCTCTCTCTCTCTCTCTCTCTCTCTCTCTCTCTCTGTATATATAAATACATATGTGTGTGTGTGTGTATGAACAATGGCTCCATATACAATATGCACTTACTTTTCTAATTCTTGATGAACAGTGTCATGGCTGTTCACAAATCAGTGATTTTTCACATACTTTACTGAGCCTGAGCGCCAACCCACTTTCGACCCCTCGGCTGCAACCCCTTGTTTACTTCCTTGCAGCAGTCTTTCCCAAGACAGCGGTTAAGCTGAGCTCTCCCTCGAAGCTTTCGGCAGCCATTAGTCACGGCCAAGGAAAGGAATGATTGTGTGAGATGGAATTTAACGATGGGAATTTTTTTAATCTAATTTCAGTACTGAAATCGGGAGTCACTAACGTTATATATTTTTTTTGTAATCGCTTTTTATGTTTTCTTTTGTTTTTCTTTCGTGTGTTTATAGTTTGTTTGTTTTTTATTTGTAGAATTTCTTGTGAATAAACTTCAGATTGCATGTTTCCCTTATAGTGATTTACAGAATCACGAAAATGCAATACAAATATTTTTCTCTTATGATAGAACTAATAATTGGCGAGGAATGCGTTAACCAACACACAAAGCAAAGGAAGATTGCTGATAAGACTCGCTTGTTTTTAAGATTCTCCCTTCGCCTCTTTCATATTTTTTCCTTCTTCCTTCCATTGAAAAAGGAAAGTAAAAAAAGAAGAAAGATGTAGATCATCGCCCCTTTCTTATTCTTGGCCAAGATTAGGCGATCAGATAAAGCGGAGGAGAGAGGCAGCGAAGGGGGGAGGGACCAGTCAAGGGGAAGAAAAGGGGTAACCACAAAAAAGGCGAAAGGGACATGGAAAGGAGGAATGCTCTTTGAGATGGGCTTTGTTGTCTTAGCTGGGGAGTGTGCATCGAATTGTTTATTTTGGAGAAGGATTTTTTTTTTTTTTATACGAGAGATATTTGTTGCAATTTGTACAAAATAGCGTTTTTTCCGTAGAGATATGGTATGACATTCCAGATACAAGTCTCGCTTTCCAATGAAATTATTACAACAGAACGCCGTCTTTGAAGCGTTTTCCAAGCAATGAAAGGGCGTGGCCAAGACGGTCTCCTCTCCACGCCTGTTCTCGGCCTGGTCCCGTAATTATATCTGGGCCGTAAACAATGACGGACGGCATTAACAGCTCAATTAGACCCATGACCTTATACGGGTTTACGTGTTCAGGTCAGGCCTCATCGAGACGAATGGTTCTTGTCGGGAGTATGACAGAGGAGGGGCTTCGTCTGTGGGAAGGGAAAAGGGTGGATGGGCGCTCCGCTGTGGAAAGGGAAAAGGGTGAAAGAGAGCTCCTCTGTGGGAAGGGAGAAGAGTCTCAGCTGTGGGGAGAGGAGGAGGAAGGCCGTCGTCTGTGGGGGAAAACGAGGAGGCTTTGGTTTTCCCTTTTCTATCTCTCGTGATAAATTCTTTCTCGCCAGATTTCTCACGCATCATTCCTCCTAAGGATCCCCACGGCAGAGTCATACCGCGAAGCTCACAGTAGCGTCACAGTTGTCGGTAACTGTGCATACGTTGGCCACAAAAGTTCAAAAGGAAACGCGTGTGTGCTCCGGCCATTGTGTCGGGGAGATTACGGTGATCCACCTATTGTCTGGTCTTCTGCTCACACACACACACACTAACGTACACACTGGTCGTACACGCACACACAAACGCGCGCTGCACACACAGCACATATGCATACCAGCCTACGCACTTGCCTACACGCACACACACGCTAACTTAGACGCCTACTGTAACGAGAAGGTTTTTGGCCTGTCTGTTCCTGTCTCTCTCCCTCCCCATTTCTCATTTCCTCTTCGCTTCCTTGTCGTCTCTCTCTCTCTCTCTCTCTCTCTCTCTCTCTCTCTCTCTCTCTCTCTCTCTCTCTCTCTCTCTCTCTCTCTCTCTCTCTCTCTCATCGTTCCTCTCTCTCTCTCTCTCTCTCGTTCCTCTCTCTCTCTCTCTCTCTCTCTCTCTCTCTCTCTCTCTCTCTCTCTCTCTCTCTCTCTCTCTCTCTCTCTCTCTCTCTCTCTCTCTCTCTCTCTCTCTCTCTCGTTCTCTCTCTCTCGTTCTCTCTCTCTCGTTCTCTCTCTCTCTCTCTCTCTCTCTCTCTCTCTCTCTCTCTCTCTCTCTCTCTCTCTCTCTCTCTCTCTCTCTCTCTCTCTCTCTCTCTCGTTCCTCTCTCTCGTTCCTCTTCTCTCTCTCTCTCTCTCTCTCTCTCTCTCTCTCTCTCTCTCTCTCTCTCTCTCTCTCTCTCTTCTCTCGTTCCTCTCTCTCTCGTTCTCTCTCTCTCTCTCTCTCTCTCTCTCTCGTTCCCTCTCTCTCTCTCTCTCTCGTTCCTCTCTCTCTCTCTCTCTCTCTCTCTCTCTCTCTCTCTCTCTCTCTCTCTCTCTCTCTCTCTCTCTCTCTCTCTCTCTCTCTCTCTCTCTCGTTCCTCTCTCTCTCTCGTTCCTCTCTCTCTCTCTCTCCTGTCTCTCTCTCTCTCTCTCTCTCTCTCTCTCTCTCTCTCTCTCTCTCTCTCCTCAATCTCTCTCTCTCTCTCTCTCTCTCTCTCTCTCTCTCTCTCTCTCTCTCTCTCGTTCCCTCTCTCTCTCGTTCCCTCTCTCTCTCGTTCCCTCTCTCTCTCTCGTTCCTCTCTCTCTCTCTCTCGTTCTCTCAAGTCTCTCTCTCTCTCTCTCTCTCTCTCTCTCTCTCTCTCTCTCTCTCTCTCTCTCTCTCTCTCTCTCTCTCTCTCTCTCTCTCGCTTCTTTATCACCTTCTCCTTCCTTTCCTATCTATAATACTCGTACACCACCCATATCGATAAAGTATCACAATGAAATTCTTCGTCCATTTCTTATGAGGATAAAATCACAAAGCAAGAGAACCACAAAAAAGGGAAAAATGATGATAGTGGTAATAATGATGATCATAATGGTAAGTAAGAGTAATAATAAGGATAGTAATTGATAATGGCAATACTAAAAGTAATAATAATGATTACAAAAACAGCAAAAACAATAATGATGATAATAAAAAATTATGATAATAGTAATAATATTTTTTTTATGATGATATTGATTGTAATATTGAATATCGATAATGGTGATGATGATAGTAACAACAGCAACAATAATAACAAGGATGATGATATTGATAATAATGATGATGATAATAATAATGATGATGATGATAATGATAATAATAATAATAATAGTGATAATGATAGCAACAATAATAATGATTATGATAATGGTAGAAAGAACAGTAATAATAACAGTATCAATAATAGCAATAACAATACTACTACTGCTGCTAATAATGATAAAAGTAATAAGGATAATATAATTAATAATAATTATGATGAATGAATACAAAATTGGATAGATGGAGAGGTAATAAAAACAAGACTAGCTGTTTGTAGAGTCGGACTTGTGGGATGTTTTTCTTAAGAAAACAGATGAATATGCGAATAGATAAACAAAAAGGATAATCAATTAAAATATCGATGTTTGTCGAGTCTCATTCGTGAGCATTTGGCTTTAACAAAAACAAATAATGGAAATAAAACGACTAAAAAGTTGCTGTTTGTGGAGCCTTGACTCGTGAGCTTCTGTCCTTAGCAAAAAAGAGAGAAATCCCAGTGTTTGTGGAGTCTGCCTCGCCTATGCTTGCGCCAAACCACAGGCGCGTCTTGACAAGGCCTCACAACTCACAATTACTGTCAAGATGTTCCCGAGATTCTTTTGAGACGCAACTCAGGTCCCCTCTGCCTCGTCTCGCCACAAAAGACCTGATCCATTACCTTTTTCTTGGGGTGACAGCGAGTGGCCCTTTTAAGCGTCCCTTCTAATTCGTTTTTTGTATCATGGTGGACGAAAAGGCTTATTAACAAATGGTGAATAATCGATTAATTGCTGATTGAAGGAAAATCGTATTTTGTGTGCGAAAAAGATTTTTTTCGCTGCCTCTCTCACGACTACCCTTCTACATTATCAGATCACTCTTATCTAACCTTTCTCTCCTTCCCTCCCATTCTTGCCTCCACCTCTTCGTTCCAATACACAAATGATGAAGAAGGGGAGGGAGGTGGAAGGGGGAGGAGAGAGGGACAGGGTCCGGGGGTCCACATTAGGCCTGGGGAGTCAGCCGTCGGACAATGGGTCGTCCTTCTTCTTCCCTTCGATCTACGTCGGTCCTTTCTTGGGTCCTTTCTTGGCACGGGTCGGCAGCGGCGGCGTCTTTCGCAGGGCGTGCGCTTCGACGGCGTTTCCTGCGTGGACATTCCCTTCGAGGGCGCTCGCTGCCGGGGCGTTCTTTTCGGACAGTCCTTCCTCGTAGTATCTTTAGTGGGGAGCCTATGGAGGGGAGAGAGAGGAGGGAACACGGCTGTTTGGACGAAGAGAGACTTTATTTCTCTCTTTTCTCGCCTCTCTCTCTCTCTCTCTCTCTCTCTCTCTCTCTCTCTCTCTCTCTCTCTCTCTCTCTCTCTCTCTCTCTATCTATCTATCTATCTATCTCTATCTCTCTCTCTCTCTCTCTTCCTCCTTCTTATCCCATATCGGGTAAGGTGACCGATGTAACACGAGCCAAGACGACTTAATTTTGGGCGGCGAGCAGGGGGGTCCCGGGGAGAAGGGCGTGGCGGAAGAGGGGCTAGCGGTGGGGGGGATGCTGATGGTAGGAAAGTGAAATGAACGAAAGACGAAAAAAAAATAGAAGAAAAGAAGATGAAGGTGAATTATAACATTACGAATGGAACACAAGGAAATGAAACCATTACGAAAGGCAAAACATCAAACGTGAAAAAAACATGAAACTCCATAACCGAAAATGGGAATTGATAACAAAGACATGGAAGAGAGTAAAAACGGAAGAACATAAGTCTAGGAAAGAAGGAGAAGAAGCAATGCAAGGAAGGAGAAAGGGTAGAAAGAAGAAGGGGAAGGGAGAAGATGAGATGGAACGGAGATGATAAGAGGACGGACGAAGAAAGGAGAAGAAGAGAAAGAGATGGAGAAGGAGGGAAGAGAGGAACAGGATAGAGAGGTGGAGAGAGAGAGAAGGAGGGAAGAGAGATTCGGAAGAGGGGGCAGGATAGAGAGGTCAGGACAAGGGAGGTGGAAAGAGCAGAGAGAGAGAGGTGGAGAAGGGGGAGGGGAGGTGAAGAGAGGGATAGATATTGCAAATAGGGAAGACTGGGGAGTGGGAGAAGGGAGAGGGGAGGTAGAGGAGGAGGTCAGGATAAAAAAAAAGAGTGAGGGGAGGGGGGAGGGGTGGCCATGGAGTTACAGGTGTGTGTGGTCGCATGATGGCCGGCCTGGGGAGTTCCCACCCAGCGCGGACGACATAAATTTCTATTTATTGTCACTAGTTCTTTCCTCGTGGTAAAAGGCCTTTTCTTTAATCTCCTTTTCTGTTTCGCGTGTGTTTGGGTTTTAGGGTTTTTATTTTATTGTTTTTTTTTTTTTGTTTGTCTCTCTGTCTGTCTGTCTGTCTCTCTCTCTCTCTCTCTCTCTCTCTCTCTCTCTCTCTCTCTCTCTCTCTCTCTCTCTCTCTCTCTCTCTCTCTCTCTCTCTCTCTCTCTCTCTTCCTCCCACTGTCAACATTTCTTTCTTTCACTCTCCCTTCATCTTTCCCACGAGACTTTCACTCTCCCCCTTCTCCCACCTTTCCTTCCCTCATCTCCCTTCCCTCCTCCCTCTCCTCTATCCTCAGGTACTTTCTCAATCGTCATCTTCACCCTTCGTCTGCTCTGATAAATGTGTTTGAGGTGAAGGGGAGGGCCCTTGCCTCCTTTTACTTTCCATTTCCTTCCTTCTCTCTTCTTTCGTTCTTCCTTGTTCTTTCTTCTCATTTTTGTGTCTCTTTGGGCTTCCGTTTCTTCTTTTTTATTCGTGTTACTTTGCTTCTCATGACTGCATGGTTTATCAATCTCTCTCTCTCTCTCTCTCTCTCTCTCTCTCTCTCTCTCTCTCTCTCTCTCTCTCTCTCTCTCTCTCTCTCTCTCTCTCTCTCTCTCTCTCTTCCTCCCACTGTCAACATTTCTTTCTTTCACTCTCCCTTTCATCTTTCCCACGAGACTTTCACTCTCCCCCTTCTCCACCTTTCCTTCCCTCATCTCCCTTCCCTCCTCCCTCTCCCCTCTATCCTCAGGTACTTTCTCAATCGTCATCTTCACCCTTCGTCTGCTCTGCAGGATAAAATGTGTTTGAAGAGGTGAAGGGGAGGGCCCTTACCTCCCTTTTTACTTTCCATTTCCTTCCTTCTCTCTTCTTTCGTTCTTCCTTGTTCTTTCTTCTCATTTTTGTGTCTCTTTGGGCTTCCGTTTCTTCTTTTTTATTCGTGTTACTTTGCTTCTCATGACTGCATGGTTTATCAATCTCTCTCTCTCTCTCTCTCTCTCTCTCTCTCTCTCTCTCTCTCTCTCTCTCTCTCTCTTCCTCCCACTGTCAACATTTCTTTCTTTCACTCTCCCTTCATCTTTCCCACGAGACTTTCACTCTCCTTCTCCCACCTTTCCCTTCCTCATCTCCTTCCCTCCTCCCTCTCCTCTATCCTCAGGTACTTTCTCAATCGTCATCTTCACCCTTCGTCTGCTCTTGATAAATGTGTTTGAGGTGAAGGGGAGGCCCTTGCCTCCTTACTTTCCATTTCTTCCTCTTCTTCGTTCTTCCTTGTTCTTCTTCTCATTTTTGTGTCTCTTTTTGGGCTTCCGTTTCTTCTTTTTATTCGTGTTACTTTTGCTTCTCATGACTGCATGGTTTATCAATCTCTCTCTCTCTCTCTCTCTCTCTCTCTCTCTCTCTCTCTCTCTCTCTCTCTCTCTCTCTCTCTCTCTCTCTCTCTCTCTCTCTCTCCCTCCCACTGTCAACATTTTCTTTCACTTCTCCCTTCATCTTTCCCACGAGACTTTCACTCTCCCCTTCCTCCACCTTTCCCTTCCTCATCTCCCTTCCCTCCTCCTCTCCTATCCTCAGGTACTTTCTCAATCGTCATCTTCACCCTTCGTCTGCTCTGATAAATGTGTTTGAGGTGAAGGGGAGGGCCCTTGCCTCCTTTTACTTTCCATTTCCTTCCTTCTCTCTTCTTTCGTTCTTCCTTGTTCTTTCTTCTCATTTTTGTGTCTCTTTGGGCTTCCGTTTCTTCTTTTTTATTCGTGTTACTTTGCTTCTCATGACTAAGGTTATCAACTTCTCTCTCTCTCTCTCTCTCTCTCTCTCTCTCTCTCTCTCTCTCTCTCTCTCTCTCTCTCTCTCTCTCTCTCTCTCTTCCTCCCACTGTCAACATTTCTTTCTTTCACTCTCCTTCATCTTTCCCACGAGACTTTCACTCTCCCTCCCTTCTCCCACCTTTTCCTTCCCTTATCTCCTTCCCTCCTCCTCTCCTCTATCCTCAGGTACTCCTTCTCACTGTCATTCACCCTTCGTCTGCTCTGATAAATGTGTTTGAGGTGAAGGGGAGGGCCCTTGCCTCCTTTTACTTTCCATTTCCTTCTTCGTTCTGTTCTTCTTCTCATTTTTGTGTCTCTTTGGGCTTCCGTTTTTTCTTTTTTATTCGTGTTACTTTGCTTTTCATGACTGCATGGTTTATCAATCTCTCTCTCTCTCTCTCTCTCTCTCTCTCTCTCTCTCTCTCTCTCTCTCTCTCTCTCTCTCTCTCTCTCTCTCTCTCTTCCTCCCACTGTCAACATTTTCTTTCACTCTCCTTCATCTTTCCCACGAGACTTTCACTCTCCCCTTCTCCCACCTTTCCTCTTCCTCATCTCCTTCCTTCCTCCCTCTCCTCTTATCCTCAGGTACTTTCTCAATCGTCATCTTCACTCCCTTCGTCTGCCTGATAAATGTGTTTGAGGT
>NC_091572.1:12807294-12809794 GCF_042767895.1 Penaeus vannamei
TTTTATGCCATCGTTATTGATACAGTCTCCTAATGGTATTGTTTTTTCATCCACGAAGTCCACAGTCTAATCAAGCCTTTAAGGCAATTGAGGCCAATAAATACGCCCTTTGAATTTCAGATGATGTAATGACCTGCTTATTATTTTCTGCCCCACTGATTAGCCAGCCCGGCCAGGGATTTTCGGTGCAAATTTGCATAATATTTCATCTTACTTTATGTCATCACCTTTCTCGACCTTCCTATCTTGATCTTGTTTCGTTTCATTATGTTTTCGCTTTTCTTCTTAATGTTTCTTCTTAATTGTTTTCTTTTGTTATTACTAGCTCCGGTTTTCATCCTAGCTTGCGTTTTGAAACTTTCTATGGATTTTTCTTTTCATTTTACCCAAATAATGGCCGTTTGTTAATATTTGATGTTGAATTATTCATTTTTTTTATTCGTTTTTTCATAACAAAACATATTTTACATGATTTTTTAGGTTCTTCACAATGTAAGCAAATGCAGTTCCAAGAAGATTCTGTTCCGGAAACCTTTAAACCGCACTGCATACGCCTGTGCAATTGCCCGCCTTCGTATGAAGTTTCTATTACGAAGACGATTACGCTTAATGAGCCGGGGATGAGAGACAAAGCCCATTTACTCAGCTTCGTTGGCGACCCAATGTCCGTCGTCCCTAAAAGGCTTCGAACCGCCACCCGAGGCCGAAATTCCGAGGTGATTTCGGTTCGACTTGTCCGCAGAAGTGTCAGTCTTGAGAGAGATTTATGTCTGTGTTTACCGTCTGTGGTTTCTGTTACAGAGCTGCCGCGGTCTCTCGCTGCTCGATTGTTTAAATCACCGTCTGTTTGCAACTTCTCTGCTGCCTAACTAGCGTCGGTAATTGCTTCACAATGCCATCCGTTTGTCAGTACCGCTTGCCCTACAACTCACTCTCCCAGCTCTGTTTTGCCATTGCGTTGATCTCCACGGCACAGTATCATCTATCAATAACCGCCATCTGACTCGCATTACCAGCTGTCAGTCACATCCACGACATGCCCCTCGCCTTTTCCATCGTTATGTACGTAAACACAACCATTACGGCCAACCATCTTTCCGGTAATCACAACCACCTTCCATCTCCTGAGCCGCCTGTCACCGCCGACCCCTCGAATGACAGACAGCCTTCAAGACATCTGTCATTTGGGGATTCCCGGAGGGTTATGACAGAGGCAAGCAGGTCGGGCAGGTGCCTGACAGGTGACACGACCCCCGCCCGCCCCGCCCGCCCTGACTTGCGGGCTTGGGTAAATCTGTCCCTTAAAATGAGGGCCATGCATATTCATCCGGGCTCTTTTCTCTTCTTTTCGGGAGGATCAGACCGGCGTACGTATTCCGGGCTCATTTGCATATTTATGATAAGTACCTATGTAAGTGAGGGCGGTGGGAGGGGGGAATCAGTGTACAAAGAGGGAGTTTGGGTAATTTATCAATTGAAACCGTTTTTGTCTTATTAACAGGGCTTTTGGTGGACTTTTATAATTTCTGTTTTTCGGTTTCATTCCATTTCGTACTTTCTTCTTTCATTACTATTTTATTTATCATGTCATATCAGTACTTCATTACCTTTGCCTATTCTCTTGTAGTTTCGCCTTGCTTACTATCTTCTCTTTCAATTATTGGCATTTATTTTTTCTCTCTCTTTCTCCCTTCTTTGAGCACTTTCTTCCCTCCTTTGTCTCTCTTCCCCTTTTCCAAAAAGAATAACCAGCACCCCTTCCAGCTGGATGCTCCTTTGAAGGTCACATCCTTGGCATCTCCTCTCGAAGTGTCCTTTTGCCCTCGAAGGTTCAGAGGTCACGCCCATGCCTCCTGACCTCTGAGTAAAGGATATGCATTTCTCCCCCCCCCCCCTTCCTGCCCTCCACCCCAGGGACTGTCGGAATTATCAGGGTGAAAAGGATGAAATATTTATCGAATGTCTCAGAGGTGTGATCATCATTATCTCTCTCTTGCTGTTCTTTCAGCATTTTTTTCTTTATTCCCAACTCTCTCTTTCACTCTCTTTCTGTCTATCTATATCTATGTCTCTATCTATTTACCTATCTATCTATATATATATCATTCTGCCTGGCTGTCTACCCATCTCTCTATCGATCTTCATTCTGCTGATTGCCTTAAACATGCCTGAACGTGAAACAGAAACCACCTTCTTGATCGCTTCGAAATCCTTGCCCAGATCTTTCTATTTCCTTTCGAAATGCTCATCACACACCCTGCACTTCATCTCTCTTCCTCCCTCTCTGCATTCTCGCCATCTCCTTTTCGATCGCCTCCTCCAGTCTTTTATTATCTTCATCATCATCTCTTCCTGCGGTCGTCATTATCACTGCCATCACCCCTCTCTCTTTGGGCGTGATCTTGCCCATCACTCATCGCGGGCGTGCCATCAGCAGCTGGCATGGGCGCCGCGTAATGCTATCCTGCGCTCCTTAAGGACTCGCCCTCAATTCCCCGAG
>NC_091572.1:12817294-12832294 GCF_042767895.1 Penaeus vannamei
AGAAGCTCTTTACGGGGGGCTGACTTGTGTTGCCCGGGAGGATTTTGATCTCGGCGAGGTCGCATGAATCTTTTATGCTACTTCTCCCTCGCTGAAGATGGCGAGGCGAGGAGGTGCAGGAGGTGTTCCTGTCTGATAGGGATCACACGGCGCTCGTATGGCAGATGGCTCAGACTGCGCGTCCGTATGGCACAGGCCTTTTGCTTGCTTGTAACGGAGACAGAAAATTTGGATAATTCCATCCAGTAGAAAAGAATAAAATTAGTACCAAGCGGAGGGGAAGAGAAAAAGGTGGAAGGAAGAGATCAAGAGGCAAGAAAAAGTAAAGAAAGTTGAAGAGAGAGAGGGGCGAGAGAAGTAGAGAGCAAGAAAGATGAAAATTCATCACACAGATCAATATTTGTTAACCAAAATTGTACTGGCAGTCCCATTCTACGCCCCGTGTCAGATAAGCTTGTGCGTCATCATATCCACAGGACGAGTATGAACCCTGAACTTGTACACGTTGGAGCGTAGGCGTGTCCCAGGGTGCGGGGTGAAGGCGGGTGATCCCTCCGTACCCAGACATGCTGTTTGGAACACTCCAGATCCCGTTCTCGGCTCCTCACTCTTTCTCCTCTTTCTCTTTTCTTTCGTTCGTCCCTTCGGTGTAGCTGCTCCGTTCGTCATCCGCCCTGATGGATCTTGGCGCTTTCGTGCGTCCATCCTGCATGTTTATCTGATCGAACTCGATCGTTCTCCGCCCCTCCGGCTTTTGTGGCCTTTCTGGCCTTCCCTGAGGTCGGCGTGTACACTGTACGCCCCGTCGTACATCATTTCTCCCATAATCTAACCCTGATATCTCCGTGGATTCCGCCTTTCCCCATCTTTTGTACGCTATTTATTCTTTACCCTCCCTTCAACTTCTCTCCTGTGGGAGCAACTGAAGAAAGTGACACGTGGAACGACTTCTCCAGACGAGACGACCCCGCGCGTCGGTTGCTGATGTGAGCAGCGACACGGTCGTTCCGAGACACTTATTGAACTTTATCGTCTTGGAAGATATCTTGGAAGGGTCGGCTGCAGCCTGCGCTCGCCCTGCCCCGTTGCTCGCCGTGTGTGTCAGCCGAGGGAAAGAATGGTCTTGACAGGGTGCTCGGAGGTCGTCTTTGGAGGCCGGTCGATCCACGAGGGACTCTTTCCGCTCTCTCATTTCGCTGGTACGAGACCCTGCTTGAGTATTCGATGAGGATTAATCGCAGGTGCTTATCAGCTGTTCTCCAAGTTTCGAAATGTTGTATGACAGTTAGCAAATAAGCTCGTGTTTGTGTTTAACTCTTTTCTCCCCGTTAGATTGTACATCTCCAAAATAATGTCTGTTCAGGTGTTCATTGCGCAAAACGGACATTTTGTGGAGTCGGCATTTCTCTTGCTCGCCATTGCAGTCAGTTCAGAGTCCTAGGAATCCTTGCAATTATTCCTTCCTTTTTCCCTCTTGAATTCGACTTTCGAAATTCATTGGCGCATCAAATTGCAAATCCTTCCAATCAGGCGGCGCGCAACAGCTGCGTTGTTGCGAGGACCTCCGTCGCCCCCGATAGAAGCTTCTGGATCTGCGAGACCATCACGATGACGAGCGACCGAAGGCTTCAAGGTTGTTAGTAATTTTCTTGCCAAATCATCGATATAATCTCCCGAGTCGCTGCAGGGCTTATTTGCATAGAAATTAATCTGACTCCTTCTTATTTGACTACATAATCCGCCGCCGGAGATTGAGTGATATACCAAATATTCCGTTCAATTAGAGCTCTCGGGCGCGGGCGGCGTCAGCCCAGGAATGCAACGTCTTGTTTGCCGATGGGGGGAGGGGGGGGGGGCATTCCTGAGACCTAATTAAGGCGGACGATGGCGATCTCTTGCCGCACTCGATCGCCTTCTCCTCGGAAGGGAATCGGAATGTCCGAGCCCGATAAGAGGGGGGAGGGGGGAGGGGTCCTTGGTCGAGTGAGATATGCAGGTGGCCGATGAGTTCATTAGTACCATGGTTATCATTAACATACTTATCATTACTATCATTGTTATTGTCATCATTGATACTATTTGTGTTGTTGTTGTGATTATCATTATCATTATAATTATCATTATTGTCATCATTATCATTATTGTTATCACATTCATCTTTATTTTCATTATTTTTATAAGCCCCTCCTGCCCCACCGCCCACTTATTCCCCCCCCCCCCTAATCTTCCATACCGAACATGCCAAAATTCGCATCAAGAAATGTCTAGATTAGGGATTAGGCAACTATAATCGAAAGACTACTATTATTGTTACAACTAGTAATGTCAATCCTAATGCTATTACTATTATTCTCATCATAATTTTTGTTATTGTTCACTCTATCATTATTTTTGTTGTTTGTATTGGTTCATTGCCATTATCATTATTCAATCTATTCATTGCAAGTCAGGGTTCAGTATTTTTTATCGCATCTAATTTTCTTAGAATTAATTTTGATAAACACATCATACTCACTTCTTCGCTGCTCAGAACTTATTTTCATCTAGTAAGACGGTATAAAAAACGCAAGTTACGACCTGAATCTGAATTAAGGATAAGTGATAACGCCATTCACGTCTCATGCTCCCTTGGCTCGTAAGTGGACGAAGGGGACAGATGATGCCCAAGTGGGACAGCGGGAAGTAGTTGTTCGATAAAGAACGGCAGGATTTCACAGCCGCTATGGGGGCGACCGGCCAGTTAATTGTGCCAAGGCCGAAATGGATTAGAAATTGCTCTCGTTTACCTTCTGAAGTGTGTTCCAGTATGTGCGCATACATACACCATATAGCTTCAATCAACAACCAGTAGAAGAGCTCTTTTCTCGCCATGGTAAACCTCGTTCCCGAAGGGGCCCCAGCGGGTGAACAAGACTTTCCGCTGTCACGGAACTTCCAACAACAAAGGCCTCTTCGCCGGCAGGGCTTGCAACTCCCTTTCAGCTGCCGAGGCTCGTCATTCCTGTGACACCTGCCTTGTCCCGCTGTTCTTCCCTGGGCTGCGCCGTCCCTGCCGCTTTGTTTTATATCCTCTTTTCACTAGTAACGAATCATAGCAGGTGTCCCTCATTCACGTCCCTTCCCGGCACCTGGTTTGCGGTAGACCTTTTGCCAAGCCTCCCGTCAAGGATTCAAATCTAATCATTTTTTATCCGTCCTGTAATTAACGGAGACCTTCTGATCCGGAACGTTTCTCTGGAAATGTTTTATTCTCTTTTTTATCTCTCTCGCTCTTTATTCGTGTAACTGAAACAAAAGAGTATCGATTGAAGGAGCACCTGCGGACTCCGGATACCGAGACCTGTGGTATTTCGTGCGTGTTGAGGCGGGATCGTCTACTGGAGCATGTAGGCCTATTTTCAGCCCTTGTCTTCATGCCGTCCCGTGTGTCGCTTTCGAGAGAGCGGGGCGACTGAGGCTCCGGAATGACTAATGGCGTGCGTGCGAGGGTGCCTTGCATGTCCCCGCGGTACACCAGTTCCCAGAAGGTTTCAAGGTCTTGGCCGAGGTGTTTGCTTGCGGCCATTCGGACCTTCTGACGTCTGGGTGTCCATCGCGGGCTCGTCTCTACGTCTCGTTTGTTGCCGAGCAGTAACCGGCAATGACAGTCTCTCTCTCTCTCTCTTTCTTTCTTTCTTTCTGTCTGTCTCTCTCTCTCTCTCTCTCTCTCTCTCTCTCTCTCTCTCTCTCTCTCTCTCTCTCTCTCTCTCTCTCTCTCGCTCTCTCTCTCTCTCTCTCTCCCTCTTTCTCTCTCTCTCTCTCTCTCTCTCTCTCTCTCTCTCTCTCTCTCTCTCTCTCTCTCTCTCTCTCTCTCTCTCTCTCTCTCTCTCTCCTCTCTCTCTCTCTCTCTCTCTCTCTCTCTCTCTCTCTCTCTCTCTCTCTCTCTCTCTCTCTCTCTCTCTCTCTCTCTCTCTCTCTATATATATATATATATATATATATATATATATATATATATATATATATATATATATATATATATATATATATGTATATATATATATATATATATATATATATGTATGTATGTATGTATGTATGTATGTATGTATGTATATACATAATTGCCTATTTCCCTTTTCTCCGTATCATTTTCCGATCCACCTCCAATTCCTAGAATTAATACAGTTCATAGATCTCCCTGAAATTCACACGTGAAATGCCTTCACCGTAAGAGAACGTTCCTGGAAGAAAATCACTTGCAACACGTCTTCTGACATCAGTCGTTTCCTGATTTGGCTTCTATATTGGCCTCTTCTTGAGAGGAATCTATTACGATTACCAATCATGTCTGTATTTCCAACTACGCGAGAGAGAGAAATGACGAAAGATTCCTCGAGACAAGAATATGTATTCCCAGTTTCATATTGCGAATAATTCCGGTTTTATGATCCCTTGTGGTGCGGATCTGAGTCCATCGATGCTTCCCACGTCCACTCCTTTGCTTCTTCCTTTTCTCCTTCCATCTCCTCAAGTCCTCTCTTTGTTATTTTCCCTCGTCGTCTTCCCTCCCTTGCTCCCTTCTCTCCCCTCCCTCCTCATGCACTCCTTTGTCGTATTCTCGGCCCCTTTTGGCCCCTCCCTCCCCTCCTTCCCCTCCCTCCGCCCTCCTCCCCGCCGATCACGCGGGACGCCGCGGCCATTAATTTCTTGGGTGTCTGGACGTCGCAGGAGGCTCTCGGGCCGGAGATGCCAGCATGACCGGGGCAGCGTGACCTTGGCATAAATTACACACACTTACACGCAGGTCTCCCTCCTTCCCTCGCCCGCGCCACAGCACCGCCGCCACCGACCCCTCTCACGCCGCCGCTGCTCTCTTCTGCCGCCTTCGGCCGCCGCCATCCCGCCCCTTCTGCAGCCACCGCCGTTTCTTTTACCGTTCCTTTATACTGCTGCTGCCCCTTCTGTTGCCATCACCGCCGCCCCTCCTGCACCCACGCCTGCTTCTCCCTCTCCTGCCATCCTCATGCCGCTGCAATTGCCCCCCCCCCTCCTCCCCCTCCCCCGCCGCCGCCATCAGGCGGGATGACCTGCGATCTCTCGCGAAGCAGTCGACCGGGGGAGAAAAAACGTAATTCCTGTAATGACTGCGATGCCGAAGAAAATGGGATGAAATTGATGTCTGTCTGGCGTTCTGATGGCATTGGCAAAGGCGCTTTAGCCGTTCTCGCATCAAATAATTCATCATATGATTTTTAAAAATTGTATGTATATATATATATATATATATATATATATATATATATATATATATATATATATATTTGTGTGTATATATGTATTAGTGTGAGTGTGTGTGTTTGTGCGCGTCAACAGCAAAGAAAGGATAAAATGAAGTAATGAGCAGGATTGCCTGTTAACACTTGCAAGTAAGACCCAACAGTCGAGAGTACAGCGCCATCGAAACATAAACGGCGAGTCCAGAAGACAGTTGTACACACACACACACATACTCGCAGACACACACACACACACACACACACACACACACACACACACACACACACACACACACACACACACACACACACACACACACACACACACACACAGAGATATACATACATTCATACATACATATATATATATATATATATATATATATATATATATATATATATATTTGTATATATATATGTATATATATATGTATATATATATATATATATATGTATATATATATATATATATATATATATATATATATATATATATATATATATATATATTTGTACATATATATAGTCTATTATACAATAATTCCATTTTTCATTTCAAGACGCATCTTAATGCCTCGCGACTTCCCAGAACTGATTCTCGTTCTTTTTCATCCTTTTCGGCCATTGCATGACCCCTATAATCAAACCATCAATTAATCATAGGACATGAAGTAATCCTTAGAGAGTTCAGTTGCGTCAGTCGGTCCGTTGTCCTCATTTCAGTTGTTGCTTTTCACCCAAGCGCGATAATTCCCTCCTGCCACCAGCCATTGCACCTCAACCCCGCATTAAATCTTATCCCACATTCCAATCGCCTTTTAATATACTTTTTCACACACCAGCGCCCGACATCTGGAGGTCGAAGGACACTGGCAGCTCCAGCACGTGTGCGGAGCTGCTGAGGCTGGGTACACGCGTGCTGGTGCCACCTGCAATTAGGGTGAATAAAAAAGAAACCTTAATGGAGAGTAAATTGCAGCCTCCGTTCCACATGCAGGGTACTGCTGGGTATGCTCGAGACGAAGTATATTCAGATTGCAAAGGCAAACCGGTGCGTAATTTGCGCTCCATATCCTCAGTGTCAAACCAAGAACTGTAGTTTCTAAAACGCAAGGTATTGATATCAGAGTAACTAAATGTGCCTCTTCGTTTTTTCCGTATTCTTCGTGAATATCTTTCTGGCTGAGTGAAATGCCTATAAGGTACAAGTTGGTATTGTACTCAGCCTTAGGGGAGAATAGAAATCGATTTCCAGTTGCACGGCATCGCTCGCAGACATTCATTAATTCACCACATGCTTCACGACTCACCTACCCATTTTGGCTTTAGCTTATTAACTTGCTTGAACTTGCCGATACTCAATTTCGCTTTGATGGATGTTTTTCTATAAAATTTTGCTTCGAGGAGACGTGGAAAATTCGTGCAGCATTTATCCTTCATGTGCTCTGGCCGCCGCGCTCAGAGGACAATCATCCATCAGTTCAAAAATACAAAAAGAAAGAAGGAAAGAAAAAAATGAAGAGAGACCTTTCCCAGCCGAGTGTGTCCTCCCGCTGGCCTCCCGTTCAAACAAGGCCACCCGTACAATAACGGAGGCCTCAATATCGCATCCGTACACAATCCCTTGTAAACAAACAATTGACTTGCTGAAGAGGTCGGTTGTGTTCCGAGGCACAGTGTTGGTCGCTGCTTGGACGCCTCGCTGACTCTGTAAGGACGGTGGATCGGAGTCCTTTTATTGTCTTTAGGGACGTGTGAATAACAGCGCCCCTGTCTAAACTCCCAGTGCGTCCCGTCTGTTTGTTTTGGTTGTGGCTTCTTGTTTGGGTTGGCGTCGCCTCCGCTGGTTGTTGTGCTCCAACTCTCTGCCGTTCTTTACTTTACTCTTTCTTTTTACTTGCACAATCGTTTTATAGTGTGTGTAGAGAGGGACAGGTAAATAAACGACGTAATTAGTTACCCTCCTAATGAGCCATGTCCCCTGGTGATGGTGGAGGAGCGTTGAAGCAGTGAGCAACCATCTCCTTTTAAGCAACATTTACGTGTCCATAAACCGGAAGTAATTACAACGAATTGCTTAACTCGACGAGCGCGGGCGTGGAGGAGCCAGGCGGCGCCAAGGGGCGTCGGGGGCGTGTGAACCTGGCTTCGAGAGGGGCGGAGGGGGCGAGGGAGTGAAGGGGCGGCCGCTCCCACGGGCGAGGCGAAGGGCCCTCGCCACTCGCTGACATTTGCCCAAAAACCAGCCCCTATGACCCCTCCACGACCCCACGTCTTGCAACCGGGACCCCGACCTTGCAACCTGACCACAACAAGGGCTGGTGTGAGACATCGGACGGAAGTTGCGTAAGGTAACAGAATCATGTACAGCATTGTCTGCAGTGTCACGCAGCAGGACACGGCCTGCGCGGGCGGCGACTGACGCGTCTGACGGGGTTTTATTGGCCTTTTTAATGGCCTGAATACACACACGACAGGATTCGCGCTGGAGGTATGGTCTGCTCGCCGGGAAGGTCGCAGTCAAGTTCAGAGGTCTTATACTTGAATGTAAAGTTTTAAAGCAGTATAATCATTTTGGTGAATATAATCTTGCAAGAGGTTATCATAAAAACAATGGAGTCATTGCATATTGATGCTATTATTAGGACATTAATGAAGCATATGAATTTTGGCTGAAATGAGAGTGGATTGTAATCTTTACATTTTTTCTCACATTCTTTATCATTATTGTAAACATACACCTATATACGGAAGTTAAGCCTAGTCATAAAAGACAAGGAAGCTCATCCCTTTTCTTGTGTCGAAACCTATAGCAAAATAACAAGAAACCATCTTATTAATGACCTCCTGGTATCTTAAACCTACGGAAACCTCAGACAAAGAAACATGAAATAAAGCATACCAGGAAAACAGCGAAACAACGAAAAATTCCGTAAACAAGATCTATCACTTAGTTACAGCGGATCCCTGTAATTCTTGGCCAGACAGCCTCCCTTTCCACCTTTCCCTTGGGGGTTCCTGGGGCGCTCCCGACGCGAGGAGAAAGGGAGAAATAGCCTTATGAATTATCTGCAGAAGACCTAAAATCGGTAAAGGTCGAGTCTGCTTACATTCAAAGCGATTTTTATGAGATGGAAAGCGTATGCGAGAGGGAACGGACTACACAGCTGATAGTTCGCCTTTCCCTTATGCTCTTATTAGGTACGGCTGGCGAAAAACACTACACACAAAATATACGCATGCTATCAACACGGCAGATGACTTTGTCCTTTGATTTTGGATATCTAAAAAAAAGATTGGAGTTGGTAGTGGAATTCGGATTTAGCTGTGTCTTCTCTTGGTACATGTGGAGTGATATCTGATATGGATTTTGAATGAGGACTGCTTGATCATGTGCTTTTGCTAAAAGGGAAAAAAGGCAAGGAGAAATCACAGTAAATAATAAAAAGTAAAGAGACCTTGTCAATATATAAATATATATAACTAAATAATCAAAATGTATATACATTAACAAATAACACTCGCAATCACTCATTTGCACAAATTTATGTTATTTCATGCTATTTATATTATGTTATTTGTTTGTCCTTAAGAATAATGAAAAAAAAGAAAATAGAAGAAACATTGACGTACCCCCCCCCCCCCATCATTCCCCGAGACAATAAAGTCACGCTGTCATATACACCGAATTTCCTGCTCTTTCACACCGACTTCGAAAAAGCAAAGGACTTCCGCCCTTAGCTGCGTTTGTTCGTGTTTTGTACAGTTGCCTTTTTTACGAAGGAGGTCTTTTGTTCGCCTTTTTTTACCTAGGATTTTAAGGACGGTCGTTTAACGTATTTGCTCGTAGTTGCTATTCATTTGGCAGGTGTTTGTTTGTTTACTAGTTTTTTCGTTTTTTTCCTGTACGCTGTCTTTTCAGATACCTCTTTTCTTTCCGTTTGTAAACAATAGAAGATATCGGATTGCGATAAATTTTGATATATTAGAAACACAATTTTGATTTTTTTTCTTTTTATTTCAGGTAAGTTCGCGACGAAAAGGAAAAGTATATCAGCTGTGAGTATGTTGTTCATTCATGTGAGAAAATATTTACGGCAATTTCTTTCCCTCTTTTAGCTTTCTTTTTGAGAATATGAATTCAATAATGTGTATATTGTATGTCCAAATAGTCAAACTGCGGGTTCCATCTTACTGGAATAAATTAAATCAGCAGCGTAATGTCTAAATTGATAAGTGAAAATGTATATATATATATATATATATATATATATATATATATATATATATATATATATATATACACACATGTATGTATGTATGTATGTACGGGGTCTAGGATTACTACGTACGGGCCGTTGAAATCTCCAGACGGGACCAGCGCAGACCTCGTCCACCGCCGCCGTGAAAGTGCCGCCTTCCCCAAATCTTAGGCTAAGTCTTGGGCTTTCTTTAAAATTCCACGCAATCAATCTCCCTCGCTGTATTCTGGCATGAATAATTGAACGAGCTCTGGGGAAACCATTCTATATATAAAACTGATCAAAATTGCAAATGTATTCGGCCGATATGGTCAAAGAGTAGATTACATTTGGAATGTTCACAAACACGCCCAGTGGCCTTATTTGAGCCAGATCAGCCCCCTTCTCTGTCAAGCTGTTTTGATTGACTTATTCGATCCTCGCTCGTGTATGACAGGTCCTACACCACAGGTCAGCGCAGGTGAGACGTTCCATTTATTTCGGTGGGAATAGAGTTCGTTAATTCGTTCTGTGATGGGGAGCGTCGGTCGCTGAATTTCTCGATTTCTCATTCCCATTTTTCGTATTTTTCAGAATAAATGAGAATCTTCAGTATATGGGTTCATTCTGGTACATTCACTTATTACTGTCCCGGATTTGTAATTAGGAGTGTAATTTTAGCACCAAGTGCAGCTCTATGTATTACATTTCTAGCTAATTGTTGATTATTTAGAAATGAATCAAATATTATTTTCACATAATTTTAACTTGGGTCCATCGCCAGGATACGCGCAAGGGGCGTAACAGGTGTGTGAGCGTGTGTTTACCCTTCTTATCCTCCTGTCGATCACTCACTCCCCTTATGTAGGCACGGGGTCTACATGTTAAGAGGCGAAACGCAGACTTCCTATAGACGAGCCTTTTCCCCGAGACGAAGTCATGTTGATCCCGGCGACCTTCTTGAGTTACGGCTGATGGACTGCATAGTTCTCAGCTCGATCAGGGCGTTGCGAGGATGTGACGTCAGGCGCGATGATCGAGGGGCGTGCTGGATCCCCCCACGCCCTCACCCTCAGCTACGATTCTCCTGACTTACTACGTCAGGAGAAGCAGGGTGGAGTTGTCTCGACCCTCTGGAACTCGTTCGTTACACAGATCCCTCATTATGTGGCGTTACTCCTTGCATTATGGCCCATAAGTCTAATATTAGCCCTACGTTGGACCGGGCCTGATCAAGGGCGTGCGGGAGCTTGCTCGGGCGGAGATGGTGGCCGTGGGGCGTGGGTGGAAGGCGCTGGGGCAGAGGTGGGTCAGTCGGGCACGATGGCCTCAGGGAGCAAGAAAAAGAACTCGTTATCGGGCATAACTGGAGCCCTCTTGCGTGCGTGCGTGCGAGTGTTTCCGTTGATGAAGAGGGTGAAGTCGGAGGAGGAGGATCGATGTAAAATGAGATCATTATCATCAATCTCATGAGCTCGAGACAGCCTCCGCCCTCTTCCCTTGCTCATGACCCGCCCAGACACAAATGCCCCCACAGCAGGCTCTGTCCTGTTCGGCTCCGCTTGCCATAGTTATTATCCCAGTTTTAATACATTTAATCCCTACATGCCCTGATCTATACTTATTCTGGCTACCTGTAGTGCAAATCGTATCCTCCTACCTTTGTACTTACCATTTTTTCCAGCATTATTTTGTTCTTCATCTCTTATTTATAACACATCTGTTTCATTAATATTTGGCCGTGGTGTTGAAGGCTAGATTGTTGTTGGCTTTACCCTTTTTTATATCTTTGCATTGAACGTCACATGAAGACACGTAACTTATATATAACCGAGTGCGTATGAAATGTTATTCCAGTCAAATAATGATGCTTAAAAAAATGTGGGTCATTCTGATGGATTTCTGCACTTTGTTTCTCGTTATCCCTTGTATTTTAATTAATCTTCTCATTATCACATTTCTTATCTTCTTTTCCGGAGCAACTTTTTATTCCTGCTTGTATTCCATTACGAAAGTAGATATTAGTTAGCTCCATTTTATACGAGGTGTTTGGCCATATAAGAAAGAAGTATTGATCTTTTTTATCCTAATTGCAATCCTGCTACTGGCAATCTTGCTGTGATCTTGATATGATAATTGCAAATAATTATTTTTTTCTAGTCTGAGGTTACCACCAGTCCTTCCCTATACTCTATTACACCCACGTTCCCTTCGCTACCCTTAACCCCTCTGTATCCTCGCCTCCCCCCCCCCCCCTATCCTTTCATCCTCCGCCCTCCTCCCCCCACACCCTGGCCCCTCCTCCTCTTAACATCCTCGTCGCTCCTCGCTGTACTTTTCTCCCCTCCCCTCCTCCCCCAACTCCCCTCCCCTCCTCCCCCAACTCCCCTCCCCTCCTCCCTTTACCCCCTCCTCTGCCTCTCCTCTTCGTACTGCCCTCGCCCCCCCCCCGGTGGGTCCTGGTGATCGTCTCCCCCAAGGCATCTTCCTGTCCCCTCCTTTCTCCGTTCTTCCCCAAGGCCTGGTCGTGCTACTTTTTTTTCTTAATCTCTTTCGCTCTGGCTTTATCAATTCGCTCTTTCCTTTTCTCTGTTTCTTTAATTTCTTTCTTTCCTTCTCTCTCTTAGTCTGTTTCTCTTTCTCTCGCTCTCTCTCTCTTTTCTCGCCCTCGCTCTCTCTCTCTCTCTCTCGCTCTCTCTCTCTCTCTCTCTTTCTCTCGCTCGCTCTCTCTCTCTCTCTCTCTCGCTCGCTCGCTCGCTCTCTCTCTCTCTCTCTCTCTCTCGCTCTCTCTCTCTCTCTCTGTCTCTCTCTCTCTCTCTCTCTCTCTCTCTCTCTCTCTCTCTTTCTCTCTCTCTGAGCCATGGCTATTGTATAGTTCAAATAGACGTCCATTAAATACTAAAAACCCCGAAGATGAAAGGAATTCCTATCTGGAAGATCTATCTTAGCAAAGTCGAGGGCTGAGGAAGCACAATTGCTACTTTTGTATGTTGACCAATATGCAGCTTGGTCACGTTTTACGGCTATGCAAGTTGCATGGCGTATTCGTTCGTTTTATTTTCTTCCACACTTTCCTCTTTTTTATTTTCCTTTTGCTCCTCCTCCCCCTCCTCCTCTTTCCTCTCCTCCTCCTCCTCTTCTTCTTCCTCTTCCTTTTCCTCTTTCTCTTCCACTTCATCTTCCTACTTCTCCTCCTCCTTCTCCTCTTTCTCCCCGTCACCCTCCTCCTCCTCTTGCTGCTTCTCCTCCTTCTCTTCGTCGTCCCTCCTCCTCCTCCTCCCACACCATTCCTCCTATTCCCTATTCCTCCTCCTCCCCCGTCCTCTTCCTGCTCCTCCCTCCTCTTCTTCCTCTCCACCGTTCGCTCCTCTAGCCCTATTTCCTATCCCCTCCCTCCTTCTTATTTCTCCTTCCTCACACACCCTCTTCTTCCATTATCCTTTCCCTTATCCCCGTTCTCTTCTACCTGTCCCCTATCCCCTTCCCCTTTCCCTCTCCCCTCCCCTTTCTCCCCTAGTCCTCCTTCACCTATTCTACCCGTCTCCTATCTCCTTTCCCTCTCCCTTTTTGCCCTTCTTTCCCCTTCCCCTTTACCCTCCTCCTTCCCCTTCCCCACCTTCACTCTCACCCCGTCCCTCGACCTCTCCCCGTCCTCTTCGCCAATTTTACCCCAACCACTGTCTACGAGAGATGACCTTCGAGATAAGGAATGTCCAGTGCAATGAGGCCCCTCCCCCTTCTCCCCTCAGGACCTCTGCCGCCCTCTTACCCTCCGCCCATCCCTCTACCCGGCCGCCTATCCCTTTATTCGGCCGTCTATCCCTCTACCCGGCCGCCTATCCATCTATTCGGCCATCTATCCCTCTACCCGGCCGCCTATCCCTCTATTCGGCCGCCTGTCCCTCTATTCGGCCGCCCATCCCTCTACTCGGCTGCCTATCCCTTTACTCGGCCGCCTATCCCTCTACCCGGCCGCCTATCCCTCTATTCGACCGCCCATCCCTCTACCCGGCCGCCTATCCCTCTATTCGGCCGCCCATCCCTCTACTCGGCCGCCTATCCCTCTACCCGGCCGCCTATCCCTCTACCCGCCCCCCTATCCTCCTATTCGTACGCCCACATCCCCTCTCCTCGGCCGCCCATCCCTCTACTCGGCCGCCTATCCCTCTACCCGGCCGTCTATCCCTCTACCCGGCCGCCTATCCCTCTATTCGGCCGCCCATCCCTCTACTCGGCCGCCCATCCCTCTACTCGGCCGCCTATCCCTCTACCCGGCCGCCTATCCCTCTACCCGGCCGCCTATCCCTCTATTCGGCCGCCCATCCCTCTACTCGGCCGCCCATCCCTCTACTCGGCCGCCTATCCCTCTACCCGGCCGTCTATCCCTCTACCCGGCCGCCTATCCCTCTATTCGGCCGCCTGTCCCTTTATTTGGCTGCCCATCCCGATGCCGGCGCTCTTACTTCTTTTCTACCGCTCATCCCCGTATTCGGCCGCCTATCCCCCTATTCGGCCGCCCATCCCTCTTTTCTACCGCCCATCCCTCCATTCGGCCGCCCATCCCTCCTTGCTTAATTACCAATAGTTCCCATACCTTCATGATGCACGACCCTTAATTAGGCACAGCCTTTGAGGGCTTTTTCTGGCCAGGATTTTACATTAGCGTTTATGGCTTTGGGGAAGCTAATGGCTTATGGTTTTTTTTGGGGGGGGGGGGGGTGCTTATCTGTATGTCTCTATTTATCGATATATTCTCTCTCTCTCTCTCTCTCTCTCTCTCTCTCTCTCTCTCTCTCTCTCTCTCTCTCTCTCTCTCTCTCTCTCTCTCTCTCTCTCTCTCTCTCTCTCTCTGTGCGTATCTATGCGCGTATCTATCAATTTCTATATATGTATACATCTGTCTACCTAACTGTCCATCATTCTGTCTTAGTCATTGTTCCCTCTTCTTTTCTCTTGTGTTGGTGTCTCTTTGCCAATTGCTTTGCCTTTGATTTATTTATTTCATTCTTCCGTTTTTCTTCCTCTTCTATTGCATTTTTTCAACTTTTTAATGGTAATACGGCCTGTTATTATCCCATTCCTTCCCCTTCTATATTTTTTCTTTTTCTCTCTCCCTTTCTTCTGTTCTATCGTTCTCCATATTTTGCATCTTATCCACCATCTTTCCCTCCCTCTCCTCCGGGTATTCAGCTTCTCTTTCTTAATTCGTCTCTTCCTCTCGTTCGTGTCCTTTCTCTCCCTTTCTTCTACCTCCTCACTTCACTCTACACGCTTATCCCCCCTCCCACCTTACTCCCCCCTCCACCCTTCTAACACCACTTTCTCACCTTTTTCGACCATTTTTTTTTCTTTATCTTATCTCGTTATTTACTTATCTTTATTGCTATTTTCATTTTGTTTTTATTTTCGTGTATTTATTTATTTACTGAACTATTTACCTACTCCTCTATCTGTCTATCTTTCTGTTTATCTGTCTATCTTTGAATCTACATATCAATCTA
>NC_091572.1:12842294-12844794 GCF_042767895.1 Penaeus vannamei
GTTGGCTGGCTTACTGACTAGCTGGTACGTTGGTTGGCTGTCTGACTGGCTAGCTGGCTGACTGGCTGGCTGACTGACTGGCTGGCTGGCTGACTGACTGGCTGGCTGACTGACTGGCTGGCTGGTTGACTGGCTGACTGACTGGCTGGCTGGCTGACTGACTGGCTGGCTGGCTGGTTGGTTAGCTGGCTTACTGACTAGCTGGTTGACTGACTGGCTGACTGACTGATTGTCTGGCTGACTGACTGGCTGACTGGTTGGCTGACTGACTGGCTGGCTGACTGACTGGCTGGCTGACTGGTTGGCTGGCTGGTTGGTTAGCTGGCTTACTGACAGGCTGGTTGACTGACTGATTGTCTGGCTGACTGACTGGCTGGCTGACTGACTTGATGGCTGGCTGACTGACCGGCTGACTGACTGGCTGGCTGGCTGTCCTTCTGCCAGTCCCAGTACGTTTGTTAAAGACACAGACCGTTAGTGCCAGAACGTCAGTGCTAGGTAATCAGAGGATCAAAGTCGAAGCATCAAGGTGATATGAGTGTCAGAGAACGAGAATGTCAGTGTCAGAGAGTCGCAGTGGCTGAATGGCAGTATCGGAGTGTCAGAAATCAGGCAAGCCTGGCAGAGTGTCGGAGTGCAGCGGGTGTCGGAGAGGCCCCGGGACCGTGATGGATAGCCGCCAGCGCCTCCTCGGTGGCTGTGACGCGACGCCGTGATGAAGAAGGATCGCCTCCGCTCGAGGAACCGCGTGCTTGGGTCTGGGCGGGGGAAGGGGAGGGGGAGGGATTGGGGGTGTAGGGCGAGGGGGTTGTAGGGGAAGGGGGAGGGATAGTGGGGGTGTAGGGGAAGGGGAGGGGCAGGGATTGGGGGTGTAGGGCGAGGGGGTTGTAGGGGAAGGGGGAGGGATAGTGGGGGTGTAGGGGAAGGGGAGGGGCAGGGATTGGGGGTGTAGGGCGAGGGGGTTGTAGGGGAAGGGGGAGGGATAGTGGGGGTGTAGGGGAAGGGGAGGGGCAGGGATTGGGGGTGTAGGGCGAGGGGGTTGTAGGGGAAGGGGAGGGGGAAGGTTTGGGGGTGTAGGGGAAGGGGGAGAGGGATAGCGGGGGTAGAGAGAGGGGGTTGTAGGGGAAGGGGGATAGTGGGGGTAGAGAGACGGGTTTTAAGGGAAGGGAGAGGGGGATTGTGGGGATAGAGAGAGGGGGATTTTTTGTAGGGGAAGGGGAGAGGGACTGGGGAGGGGATTACGGGGGAGAAGGAGGGGGATTGTGGACGAAGGGGGAGGGTGTGGGAGGAAAGGATACTTGTGAGAGATGGATTGTATGTGTTGGGTTTCTGTTGAGTGTTTTGTGTGTATTGTTATGCCTTTGCGTTTTTTTTTTTTGTTTTTTTTTTTTTTGTGCTTGCATGTGTATTTCTTTTAGTATTTGTCTATATATACGTTTTTCTTTTTGTGCGCATCAAATAATTTCTGCTCGTGTTCTCTTATAAAGTTATTATCTACTTATCTTGTTTTATGCTCTTAATTCTGTGATCATACAAACCTCAGAAGAGACAGAAATTACAGCGAGGCTCTCGCAAGAACTTTCTTCACTCGACAAAACCACAAATCATCGGATAATCTTGTCTCAAAGGCAGTAATAAAGACTTTACTTTTTCCTTGTTGACGGAAGCGTTTGCCGTAATGACGTCACTACCAAACTCCGCCCCTCTGACTCTGCCCCTCCTCTTCCTTCTCTCTGTTTCCATTTTTATTTTTTTTTTATTCTTTCGTTCCGGTTGGTATTTTTACCTTCCCTTTTATTTTGTTTTATTATATATTCTCTTTGAAGTTTGAATGTGTTCGATTGTTGAAATAAATGTTTGTTTTTATCCAGTGTCCTGTGGCTAACATGCCTGGACTAAGGAAGGCGAAGATTAACTAAATGAAAATGAAGCAATAAAGATGAAAAGATGTAGAATTACATGAATAAGTGATTAATGAAGAGGCATCGTTGCAAAAAGCGGAACAAGAGAAGGAACAAAACAAGCTTTAGCATTTTGTAAACAATCAGTAAAAAAAAGAAAACGGTAAATAAAAAATAACCTAAATATAAAAGCAAAAATAAATCGGGAGAGGAGGAGACGAAGAAAACGCCTCAGGAAAGTAATAAAATAGAGATAGACAGAAAATAAAGCTATAAGACTATAAGTATATTTTTTTCGGTTCGTTTTTCTTACGTGCAAAAATTCGCCCCGTAATCCCGGAGTTGTTTGCTTCCCGTCGCGTCATGCTCGCCCCGGGGAGCCCTTCGCCCGGGGGGGGGGGGGGGGGATTGATTAGCGTTCGGATGTGAATGTTTGATGAGGAGGAAGAATCCGGATAGGAATCGCTGGGAATGACGCGGGTCGCTCGGAGAATGTCAGCGATTTCATTTTTTCTGCGTGTCTTTTTCGTCTTCATCACTTTCCTCTTTTTTGGTCATCAGTCTCTTCGTCTTATTCTCCTTATTCGTCTACCTCTTCT
>NC_091572.1:12877294-12879794 GCF_042767895.1 Penaeus vannamei
CTCTTCGTTTCCACAAAACCACTTTATCACGCGGCAAGAAGTCGTACCAGACGCAGGAGGCAGAAAAGGGTTACTGGTTCTCATCAAGTCAGCAAGGGAGCGAATTTTTACCTGGAAAGACGTGAGAGATTGATCGGGTCAAAGACCTCGAGGGAGGGCTTGCAAGGGCGTCAGCATGCAGGGTATAGGGAAGGAGGAAGCGGACGTCGAAGAGGAGCGAACGAGAGGCAAATTTTTTAGGTGTTTTTGTTTTGTTTTTTGGAAAGATGGTTTATAATGAAGGGGAAGAGGCAAGGAGGGCGAGGAATGATGAAGAATGAAGCAGAAATAAAGTACGAAATCGAACAGGAGAACAAGAAACAGACGAGATAAATAACTGTGAGGTCGAGATGACCAACGATAAGGCAATAAGGGTGGGCGTAAGGTGAATAAGGGTGCAATTGCGACGGATAAGAGTGAGCTTCGAATGACGGGCTCAGCGCGGGAGGCCGCTGCCGGGCGGTGGATCACGAAGCCGCTGTCTGAGGAGCATTCCCCGGTCTGCCTCTCCTCGGATCATTCCGATAAAAGTGGGTCATTTTCACGCTTGATAATGTCTCTTCGGCGCCTTCGCCAAGCGGTGGCGTGACAGCGACCGTGACCGTCTGCCAGTGATATTCCCGGATGAACCAAAATTATTGTTTTCTCCTCAGTTCTCGGCGGTAGGCCTAGGCTGTCTTGACGCGGAGCGAAATGATCGGTGGCGGGATGACAGCCGAGAGCGTGACTATGACTACTATTAAAACTGTTTCTTGAGTGCAGCGTCCTTTTTGTCAGCCGGAAGTTGTAAACGCTCGGTGGGGCTTTCAACGAGGGACCATCTGTCTCCTCCGTTCATCGCCTGTGTTCAATTTGAGAACGAGCTTTCCCTTTTTGCGCACCAAATCGTAGTCCTTCCGTCACTAATTCAGTAACGTCGTTCGTAATGGGAATATTTCCCTTCCTCTAGCCTCCAATAAAAAAAACACTCCCCCCTCCCCCCCCCACCCCCCCACTGTGCCCGTCGACGGTGGGGCTCTCTTGACGGCCGAGCGTCGAGTGTTACACCTGACGGCCCACGCACGTGCCTGCGGTCAAGGCGGTTGTCGCTGACCGTCGATGGGGTAGGGGAAGGGTGGGGGGGGAGCGAAGGCGGACAACAGATGAGCCACTTGACATCAACAGTGGGTGATAAATTTCCTGACCAACCGCCGTTAACCATCAGGCGAAGACAGGGCGACACTCGGGACGTCAGCGGCGCCGCCGAGCGTCATGGCTGCCACGCAGGCAGGTGGGAGGGCTCGCGCCGGCAGGATGTCGGGCGACGGTGGGCACTGGGGGCATGGCGGGCACGGAACGCTGGCTTTCTCTCTCTCTCTCTCTCTCTCTCTCTCTCTCTCTCTCTCTATATATATATATATATATATATATATATATATATATATATATATATATGTATGTATGTATGTATACATATATATATATATGTATGTATGTATATATATATATATATGTATGTATATGTATATATATATGTATACATATGCATGTTTGCGTATATATATATATATATATATATATATATATATATATATATATATATATATATATGTATGTATGTATGTATATATATATATATATATATATATATATATATGTATATATATATATGTATCTGTATGTATATATATATATGTATAGATATGCATGTTTGCGTATATATATATATATATATATATATATATATATATATATATATATATATATATATATATGTACATATATATATATATATATATATATATATATATATATATATATATATTTACTCTCTGTGTATCTCTCTCTCTATATATATGTGTGTGTGTGTGTGTGTATGCATATATATATATATATATATATATATATATATATATATATATATGTATGTATGTATATATATATGTATATGTATATATATATATATATGTATATATATATATATATATATGTATATATATATTTATATATATGTATACATATGCATGTTTGCGTATATATATATATATATATATATATATATATATATATATATATATATATATATATATATATATATACTCTCTGTGTGTGTGTCTCTCTCTATATGTGTGTGTGTGTGTGTGTGTGTGTGTGTGTGTGTGTGTGTGTGTGTGTGTGTGTGTGTGTGTGTGTGTGTGTGTGTGTGTGTGTGTGTGTGTGTGTGTGTGAGTGTGTGAGCATATGTGCGTCCGCGTGTACATGTAAGCACCTGTGTTTATGTATGCATGTATGTGGGTGTGTTCAGATAAATGCAGGTACGGTGTGTACAACTTCATGTGCAAGTATAAGAGAATCAAATCACCATGAATGGAGAGCGTATTGGCCGTGTTGTTTAAACTTACATAAGAAAATATATCGAGTCCACATAACCCTAACGATGAAATCCATGTCATCCTCATAGTAATAATGGTGACAGATTTCT
>NC_091572.1:12884794-12889794 GCF_042767895.1 Penaeus vannamei
ACAGTCTCGTCTTCATCAGCAGAGTCTATCACGCTGTCCATCGCACTGGTGTTTTAGCTTTCGGTTTCGCTCTCAAGCGCCATCGCCTTCTTTGGTCTGCATATTTATTATTATGTTTTCGGATTACTTCATCCTTTGATAAAAAGTGAATGTCTATTTTCTCTCTTTCTCACTCACTCTTTTTTTCCCCTCTCTCTTCTCTTCTATCTATATATCTATCACATTTTCCCTGTTTACAGACTTATTTTCTCCCCTATTCTTAATAGATGACAGCATCCGGGAATTATTCACATCACTTCCCTCATGAACCCCATTCCCTCCCACACCCTCGCCCACATGTTCATTAAACTACAGGATACCCATGTCTGTTAATCATATTTCATTGACAACATTATCTTGCTGGGACCCCCCGCGGCTCCGCCCCGTCCACACACTTCAGCCGCAGTCAACACCGGGTCCACCCACGAAGTGAACTTCACTCTCTTTCTGACCTGTTGCTGTGGTATCACTCTCTGCTCTGAAGGGGTAGGCTACTCCTCACTCTTCTTGTGGATATAGAATTTAAGTTTATTACTGAATTATACTCGCATAACTGCTTCCACTTTCACATTGTAGTAGTGTCCCAGACATTATTATAATCTGTTCGGTGAGATTCGAGGCCTCGACTAACTGATTCTGTCCTTCGTCACCCAACACTCCCTCAGTCTTGTAGGTACACCTGCCTCTCTTCACCACACCCTTCCTCGCCAGCCTCTCCCACATGCTCATTTTTGCATAAACTAATCTGCTTTTCCTCGCACACCCTCCCCGGGCCCTCCTCGCCTCAACCCCGCTCTCCCCCAAGCCTCCAACACAACTTTACCCCCCTTACCCCGCCCCCACCCATAGTGAACAACAAACATAGTCATTAGATACCATGACGACGCTGTAGTTTGCGATGCCACTTTTGAGTTCTTTTTTACTGTCTTCTCGGTAACGTTCGGCGGAGAGGTGGCTGCTCCTTGCGGGTTTTTTGCTACTCTAGAAGCATGAAAGATAACATTCCGAAGTCTTTAGTGACAGGTGGGAATGTCGTGGGGGTTATATAATGGCTAGTTCCTTTACGTTTTGTATGGTTTATCATTCTCGAGGATGGGTTATTTGACCAAGTCTCCCCCCTCCCCTCCCCCGTATGTATGTGTGAATGTGTGTGTGTGTGTGTGTGTGTGTGTGTGTGTGTGTGTGTGTGTGTGTGTGTGTGTGTGTGTGTGTGTGTGTGTGTGTGTGTGTGTGTGTGTGTCCCTCCCTCTCTCTCCTCATCTCTCACCTCACCTTCTCTCCCCTCACCCTCTTTCTCTTTACATCTCTCCTTTCCTTCTCCTCCCCCTTTCCACATGCCTTTGTCTTTTTGCTTTTCTCTTACTCTCTCCCATTAACCAGCCAGCAAAGCAGGTGGTCCTTCAGCGCCTCCTTTTCACCTTGGCAATGATCCCGGCGCCTCTAATCTTCCTGCCGTCGCTCCTTTGGCTACCATCGCACAGAGAGAGGGGGCGGGAGAGGGGGGAAGAGAGAGAGGGGGGGGGAAAGAAAGAGAGGAAGAAGTAGGGACGGAGAGAGGGAGAGAGGGAGAGAAATAAATAAACAGAGAGATGGGGAGGGGAGACGTTTGTATACAGGTTTTTCTGTGTGAGACAATTCTTCGGCTACTTGTAAGGTTAATTATAGGTATATAGATATGGTAACCGGCGTTGAAGTTATTCCGCATGCACAAGCGTTGTTTTTATAAAAGTATACATGTCTTAAGTGCGGTGCATTCCGTTTTGGAATACAGGGAACGGTAGTCAACTTACAATGAAAATTTATCTTCATGTTTAGACGTTTTCACTATGCTTTGATATTAAGATATAACACGAGACAAAAGACTACGAGATGGAGACAGAAAGAGAAATAGAGAGGAAGACAAAATGACAGAGAAATCGAAGGACAAAATGAAAAAGAAGTAGAGAGAGGAACAGAATGAAAGAGAAACAGAGAGAGTGACAATGAAAAAGAAACAGAATGAAAGAGTAGAGAAATGAGATGAAATAAATACAAAGAAAGGCAGATGACGAAATAGAGGAATGAAGAGTGAATTTTAACACACCGGCATCTCAGGAAATAAATACCAGATGAATAATGAACGAGAAGGTGTGAACGTTCATCATGCGTTTCGTACTGTCCCCCATCAGGCATGAGTAATCAGAAGCATTTGTCCAGGTGGCGGATCTCATCAGCCCACCTGGTTCCTTAATACCAATACCCGCTTATCGGATCATCACAAGCCGAGGAGGTCTTCGCATTTTCTTCCATACCCCCCCCCCCCCTAAAAAAAGGAAATGTAAAAGCAGACAAGAAAATCAATCGTGCCAAAAACAAACATGAGATCAACACATGCGAAGAAAACACCAGACTTGCATTTGGCAAAGCCACAGTGTAGCAATCACTTAGGGTCAGTGTAAGTACTCTCTGGGGATGCAATTATGATTCATGTCAGTGTATTTACGATTCTCGAAGGTGGATAAAAAAGGATTCCAAAAAAAAATATGGCTTCCCGAGACCCAAACGAGAGCGTGGTTGCGATAGGATCTGTATCGCGGACTTTAATGCGTTTGCCTGATTACTGCTGTTGATATTTGATGGCTTCTGTTGCCTACAGCTCGAGGTACACCATCTGCTCGGGTTGCGTCTGACAGGTTCTTGGCCTGGAATAAATCACTCCGTATTTGTTGATGCGCGTTCGTGTGAGTGGAAGCGTGTGTGCGTGTGGTTTTGTGTATGAGGGTCATTTGCGTTGTTTGTCGCTATGGTTTTGAGTGCGCGTGTAGAAGAGGCGGCCTTTGTGTGCTTGTGTATGCGTGTGATGTGTCTGTGTTTGTTTATTTGATTATGTATGCGTTGATTGTTCGTATATTTATGCTGCGTGTGCGCGCGCTTGTTTGTGTGTGTTACTGTTTATGCGGCTGTCTATATACGTATGTATGTCTACGTTTTTTTTTTTTTTTTTTTTTTTTTTTTTTTTTTTTTTTTTTTTTTTTTTTGGTACGAATCTGACTGTACCTGTTTTGTGTTCGCGTGAGGGTACGATTGCTCGAAAGGAGGGGACAGATTAGGAGTGTATTGTCAATGCCATAATTACTCTCCTCCCTTCCCACTCTCTCTCCCTCTCCTCCCACCGCTCTCCCTTTGCACCAAGCCCCCCACCCCCCCTCCCTCCCTCCCTTTCGTTCTTCCCCAACTGCCCTTACTTTGCACCTAGACCCCCCACACGCACACATCCCTCCCACTCGCCCTCTCCCAACCGCCCTCCTTCATTCACATCTTCCCCCTTCTTCTTTCCCTTCTTCCCCATCCCCTTCTCTCTCCCTTCCAACCCCCTCCCTCTATCCCCTCCCTCCCTATATTCATGAGCGCGAGAGCGTTCGGCCTCGACCCTTCAGCTCCATCCATCACTCGTGTGTCGTAACAAGTTTAGGTCTGCGCCGTCCCTGTGTATGGCTTACGTCCGGCTTTTCAAAGGTTCTGAATCGCATTCCCTTGCCCTTCTGGACGCGAAGAAAGAAACGAATTGCGTCTTTGCTAACGGCATGACACGCTGCTGAAAAGGGGGGCGGGGTCGTCAGGGAAGATAAGACGTAGAGGGATGGGGGAGGGGGTAGGTTGTGGGCAAACGTCGACGGTTTTGGTTCAGTAAGTCAAAATACATGATTTCATTAAATACAATGGCAAGTTTTTCGGTGCATTGCGGTTCCGTTTTATGGAAGGCGATAGTTGGAGGAAGTGGAAGAAGGTTGGCGCTTTAGTGTTGGTGGAAGGTCGACGTCGGAGCGTTGAAGAAGGGTCGATATCGGAATGTTGGAGGAAGATTGACATGTATTGGAGGAGGAGGTTGATTTCGAAAAGGTGAAGGGGTGTTAGTGAAATGGCAACGTTAGAGTGGTGGAGACAAGTCGACGCTGGCGTGTTAGAGCAAGGTCGACGTCGGACTGTTGGAGGAAGGTCGACGTCGGTGTTGGAGCGCATTATGGTCGCGTCCCCGCCTCGCCCATGCCCCACATTCTTCCCTTTCCCACAACCTCTCACCCCGAGGGGCAATACAGCGCCAAACCTCATCCTCCAGCCGAACGACAGGAGCGATTAGCGTTTGCAGGCACTGTAGCCCCCGCCTCCGGGTTCGTTGAGACGTCGTGTTGCGCCGAAAGTAAGACGAGGCATTGCACCGTTTCCCGCTCTCTGCGCTGCTCGAAATGCCAATGAGGTCGGGCTGCGTCGACATAATTACTGGTAATCTTTCGAAGCCGAAAGCTATGTCTTCCTTCCTTCCTCTTCATGTATCGTTCATTTTATTTGCTGTTTATCAAATTCACCAGCTTATAACTACTTCTGTCACAACTATAAATTTTCATGCGCTCTGTAATATTGTGATTATGTTAACATTAGCGATGCCCTTATTAGTATAATACTGTGATATTTAAATTACGGTAATCAGAATTCTTTACGCAAGGGTGGTACGGCGAGTCGCGAGTATGTGTGCCGCCCGTTGTAACAATGACTTGGAGTACATGTGCTTACTCAGCATCCTGTGCCCATTCATATTAAAGCCATTATTTGGGAGCATTACGCATTCAGAGCTAGACTTTACATGTGCGTCATAAACAAGTTCCTTTTTTATCTTGAGTTCGACTTCCCTGAATGTGATACGGAGAGCACGCTTATCCTCTTGGATGCGGAAACAAAGAGTATTAATTTCTTGCATCTTCAGCGTCCGCCAGGATGCATTCAGCCAAAGCTTCTCTTTCTGGCTCTCGCAGGTAGAGGCGGCTGAACACCATACAGAAGGCAGTCATGGTATTATGACTTGCTATGCACGAACGCCTTCATTACAATTGCCGTTGCCATTGTTGCTGTTCCTCTTTTGGCGTCGGGATGACAACGCAGCAGCTGACCCTCCGCAGTCCTGCGCCTGTGCCTCCCATCGCCGTCTG